>NW_010195984.1:0-6921 GCF_000695765.1 Mesitornis unicolor
CTGTGATTCTGTGATTCTGTGAACTGTTATTCTCCCTGGCTTTGCACAATATTTTCCAAGCGTCTGACTCAGTTCTTCCGGGCGCAGAAGCTGTCCCAACCCTTGGGTTGTCTCCATTTTTGAGCCAGGGTAGCAGCACCTGAGAACCTTCCTGAACCTGCCTGCAGTGCGTTTGAATAAAAATGGTTCTCTGCTTTGTCCTGCTGTGGCCTTGTCCTCATCTGATCATCTGCAGGCTCTGCCGCTCCTGTGGCTGAGAGAGGGACAGCTCATTTTTATGGCTACAGCAAATTAATTTTCACACTCTTTTCTGGCTGCCTTATTATGTATTTACATTTAATATGCCAAAAGCTGTGCTCTTTTTTAATTCCTCAGTTCGACAAGCCTTCAACACGTGAAGACTGTCCCCTTTCCTTCCTTGCCTGCTGTGTAACCTGGACAGCCTTTCAAACGTGTTTTTCTGCGAGGAGGAATGTGTCTGTGCTCTCTGAAAGGGCATCCTTAAACAGTCCCTGTGCTGCCCACACACGTTTCGTCCCTTTGGCTCTTTATCTTGTTTAGATTCTTTTTAATGAGTGTCTTCATTGCAATGCCATTATCTTTTCTCACGCAAACACTGACAGGGTCGATTTTTGCCATCTCTGCCTCTATGTGTTGGTCACATTACATGTGGGTTTTGGGTGTCGTTGGCTCGGAGGACACAGTAAAGTGTAATGGCTTCGTTTGTGGGCTCAGAGACCAACTGCTCTGTGCAAAATCCTCTCTGGTGCCAAAAACCTCATCTCAGCATCACATAGGGAAATGCTCTGTAAATGCTAATCTGTTTTCAGAGAGCCCCCACAGCCATGGCAGGAAGGGAACCTGGAGGTGTCCTTCAAGCTGGAAATTGGCAGCAGTATTGTCCTCACCAACTCTTCCCCCAGGAGAGGTCTCTTGCTTTCCTTTCCAAACCCACAGCTCTGAGGGCTGGCTGGTCCCGCAGAGGAGCACGGCAGACACCCCTGCCTGCCCTGCAATGCATCTTCTGCTGGAAGATGAGTGATGCATCCAGCTGAATCTAGGATATCCCTTTCCATGGTCATTTTGGAGAGAAATAGCTCTCCAGCTGGCAAAAATGTGTAGTGAGCTGTGGAGGAAATGTATGTCAGGCCTTCTTTTAATTTTCTTGCCATCAACCTTAATTTAAGCAGTAACTGAGTTGTCTTCATTAGTGATTTTGTAACTTGCAATGACTGAATCATAGAATCGCAGAACCATTAAAGTTGGCAGAGACCTCTAAGGTCATCAAGTCCAACCATCAACCTAACACCAGCATTCCCACTAAACCATGTCCTGAAGTGTCGTATCCACGTGCTTTTAGAGCATCTCCAGGGATGGTGACTCCACCATCTCCCTGGACAGCCTGTTCCAGCATTTGACAACTCTTTCAGCAAACAAATTTTTCCTAATATCCAATCTAAACCTCCTCTGGCCAACTGTTCACCTGCTCTGGGCAGTCCCCCATGACCAGCCATGCTGTGCCAGGAGTTGTCTCCCAACACTGATGTGCTCTTTTGCGCTTGCAGCAGACCCAGAGCACAAAAGGATAATCTTTTCATGGCATGCTGGACTGTGGCTAGCAGGATTTAGCAGCCTGCTCTGCAGGACAGTGCTGGTTTGCCCTACGGAGATGTTTCCTACATGATGCTTGTCCTCATTGCTCTTTTGGAAACCAAACCAAGCGTGGTGAGCGATGATGGGATGGAAGTCTCCCAAGGGCTGGCTGCTCCCTTTGGATCCGCATGTCAGGATTTGTGTCTCACTGCTCCCCAGCAGCCTGGGACATTGGGCACCCAGATCAGGCAGGAGGAGAAAGGGCAGTGGTAAGATCTCCAAACCTGGCAGCTCACCGTCTGCCTCTGTCCCATTGCAGATCTGAGCCGGGAAGCCTTTTTCACTGAGGTCAGCCAGATGAGCAGGGGTCTTACAGTATTAATTAAACATCTGGAGAATCTGGCAGGCAGCCCACTTCATTATCCCTGGCGCTCAAGGATGCTTTCAGGAGTCCTTCCCCTCCTGTCTCTCCTCTCAGAGCTTCTTCCTTCCAGTGTGTCCCAGTTTGCACACTCTGGAGAGACCCTCACTCTTGGTCCAGATGGGTAAACAGCTCTTCCAAACTCTGAGGCCCAGGAGTGTCCTTCAACCATCAGACATGCTATAAGCACCACAAGGTGGTGCGGAGGGCAAGGTAGGGCAGAAAAAGCAGGCTCAGAGGCATTGTCCTTCTTGTGGGGCCCTGCTGCATTGCCTGGAGCTGCATTTTGGAGTGTTCCAGAGGCAAGCTGCACGCGTCTGGCTAAATGCAGCATTTGCAGTGCTTTTTCCCTGGTATGGGGTGCAGCATGTGCTGTTTGGTGAAATATCTTTGGGGCTTCTCTTCTAGCACCTCCTGGGCTCAGAAAACAGCTATTTCTTTGCTCTGGGCTCTGTTTCCAACCCTGCAACCCCAGGCTGCACTCAAATGCCAAGCAAGCATCTCTACATGAGGTGCCTTGTCTGTCCGTGTGTCTGCAGCCACCTGTGACCCACTGGTCAACGAGGTCCTTGCTGCCTGCACCACCAGCTTCCAGAGCCCATCTTTGAAGCCATACTCCTCCATCCTCCAAAGGGACACCAGCAATGTCCCCTTAACCCTTTGATGATGCTCAGAGGGCAAAAAGGCCAAGGTATGAATGAAATAAGCTCCTTTCTGAACCCCTAGCACCAATAACAGAAATGGGGAAGGCCAGATCCCTGGTACTGCAATTGCAACTCTGGGGGTACATACAGAAATGTAAAAAGCACAGGAAAAATACATCTGCTGCCTGGATCCTTGCTAAAGTTTAAATGATACTGGTAGGCTATGGGAAACAGTTAGTTCACAATTAGTACATGGGAGGCACAATGAGATAATTACTCACCAGTTAACAGGATGAATGTGACGACCACATTCCCTGCTTGCTGATGTTTGGCTAATTTGCCATCAGCGGCCTTGTTAAGCAGTTATGAATTACACAGGAGGCGCGACGAGCTGGAACTTGCTAACAAGGGCGCAATGGCGTGTGGCTTGCATTGGTGACATTTATTGCTCCTGGGGTGACTGCCCCCATCCCACATGGTTATCACGTCCCCTGCTGCTGCGGTGGCCCTGACAGGGCTCTCTGCTGGCCTTGACCCTGTGAGGAGGGATGGCAGGGACCCTGACTTGGTGATGGGCCCAGGAGTTTGGTGTCCTCCTGGACACTCATGTCCAGCTTGGCAAAACCACTCTCCTGTCCTCTTCTCTATTTGACTGGGAGCAGTCACAGGGCAGGGGAGATGCTAGAGGACATGGTCCTCAGCATGGTAGGGACAAGGAAGTCTAGACAGAGGGGATGGCCAAAAGACATCAAGAATGCCCTTGAAAACCTAGGATGTTTTGGTGTATTACCACCTCTGTGCTGGGAGAGGTGAAATCTTGGCCTGGGCAGGTGCCCCTGAGCACCTGCATCCTCCCCACATCTGGGCACAGCAAAGAATTAAGGAAGAGAAGGAAGCAGGCAATTCTCTGCTGGTGTCTGCCCAGGCTTTGATACAGTCAGATACAGATGTGCCTGTGGAGGCAGCCCTGTGGCTGGGTCAGCATTGTGCTGGACCAAGCCAATTATCCTGCTGGGAGAGGGAGATAATTAGCTTGAGCCTAGCGTGATGCTGATGGTACTTCTGGAAGATGCTGCCTGAGATATTTCAAGGGCACACGGCTAAGCAACCTGTTAAATGCTCTTACAAATATAACGAGATAACCAGCCCCCTGAGAAGCTGAACAAACAGTTGTATTTCCACTTGGAGGAGGTGAACAACCTCTGCAAACGTCAAGCCATTCACTAGAAGGCTTGGGGGCAGTGTGGGAAGAACTCCCACGGGCCACAAAATGGGAACGGAAACTCTCGTAAAGCAGCTTGTCTTCAGCGATTTGTCTCTCTTCTCCCTGGCTCGAATGAGAAGCTGCAGAGACAGCATGAAAATGAAATACAATCAGGAGCAATACCCTGTTTCAGCTCTCCTGCATCTCTTACTGCTCCCTCTGGGCCCTGCTGCTTGTCTGCAGAAGTCCAAGGCAAAGCTTTATATTGAGCTGCTTGATCTGATCGAGCTTTTTCATGTCCCCGAAGGGCCACAGTGACTGCAGCGCTGCTTTGAACAAGAGAGGACATCGTTATCCAGTTGGCAGGACCGGTCCTCATGAGACCCATGCAACGCCTGGCCCAGGCTGCTGAGTGACCAGGGAGCAAGGTCAGTTCTCTGCTGCCATGTGGGAAGTGATGCAGATATTCGAAACAAGGATGGAGGCTCAGATTAAACCTGCCTTGAGTAACACACTCTGAGAATAGCCATATCTCCTGCAGTGTCTCTGTGGAGAGGAGCTCTTTGCTGTCCCATTGCTGTGATTCCTCCTAATGGGATTTGGTGGGCTCCACAGGCACCCTTAGGATTGAACTGTGTTAGGAAACAGACCTCGCCAGCCCTGGACTGTTTGTCTGGCTTGGGACGCCCTGCACTTTGACTTGCTTATGAACTACTTACCTGCTGGCAAACCCTGCAGGGCTAACAACTTCCCTGTGGGGCAGAGAGAAGCAACTCATGGCTTTAAAGAGGGCTCTGAGCTCATCAGGTCCCATAACAAATCAGTGAGTGAGCATGGACTCAGGGACACCTTAACAGATGCTGAACAATCCTTCCTCAGCAGGCTGCAGTGTGGGGTTGTGGTGGATATCCCCTGCCAACTCCATCACACAGTGGTGAAATGAGGGAGGAAACAACACAAAGCCTTTAGGGACAGCCCTCTCCTGAAAGCCCTGGGCCATAGGTGGTCACTGTGTTGTCTAGGGGAGCCCACATGGGGATGCGAGGCTGTGCTGGGGTCTAGGAGGTGAGGATGAGGATGGTGGTGCTGTTGCTCTCCACTGTGCCTGATCAGAGGCTGATGTCCTGCAGCATCGCTGGGGAGCAGGGTTGATGGAGGAATCAGCTCCACTTTTCAGGTTGTGCTCTGCCCCTTCTTCAACCTGCAGAGTTTGGCCCCGTGGGCTCTGTGCACTGTGGTTCAGGAAGTGAATCACAGTCCCTTCCCTGGATGTGCTGCAGGCTGGAAGCATGAGGGCTCCCAAAACTTTGTGATGGGGGAAGAAGCACTGTGAGCTTTTGCAGCTGCTTGGGAGAATACAAGTCCATCCATGGTTTTTGGGCTCTGTGTCATGTTAAACAAGCCAGATGAGCCATGTTTTTCAGCCCCTTCCCTCGCCAGGGGGCCACAGCTGTGTCTCTTTTACTATTTTGGATGGAAGGTGCTGCCCAGCAGTCTGCAAACAGCTGAGATGTCCAAACAGGGTGTGCATCTGCTCCCAAGCCAACACCACTCAAGCCTGGCATGGAGATGGCTCCATCGTTGGCTTTGATGACAGGAGGCTTAGCTGTGAGCAGAGCTGGTTGTGGAACACACATATTTGTTGTCCAGCTGGCTGCACCAAAGGCAGGAGCAGCGACCTGGCTGCGGTACCTGTTTCCACCTCCCCAGGGTGGGGGAAAGCAAGCCCGGGCCAGCAAGGCAGCAAGGATGATGGATAAATTGAGATGAAATGGGCAAGGAAACTGGCGGTGGGGCTGGATGGAGCACACAGGAGCTGGATCACAGTGAAACCTGCCAAAGGGCAGTGGCAGCTTGTACGTCCTCCCTGTTCCTTGGGAGCGGAGAAAGACCTCGGCTCCACATTTCTGTGGTTTCTTTGCTCATTATAGGAAAAACGGAGGGTGAAGACAGGTCAATGAATCATTACTGTTTGGTTTGGCTGGGCCACCACGCTGTGTTTAGGAATGGCTGATTCTTTTTCTTCTTGCGAGTTGTTCTCTCTTTCCCAGCTCCTTCGGGTTTTGGGGGTTGTTTTGTGTTGCTTTTTTTTCTCCCTCGATTATCCTGAATTATTGCAAGATGGTGAAACAGAAGAGCTCCTCCTTTCCTTGGGTTGGCTTCCTTTACAGCAGATGTCAAATAAAAGAGTCCGGCTTTTGGATAACTCGTCCCAAAAGGGGGTTGGTGCATCCTGGATCTTTCACCCGTCCCATGCTGAGACATTGCAGGGAGCCACTGGCGCGGCCTTCAGGCTCATGACAGCACTTTCCAGGGAAAGAAACAAAGTAAAAAGGAACAGAAATCCTCTATCTGTTTCTTAATTATGTATTTTTTTGGGTTCTTGCAGGAACATCTGTTTTGCGTTTGCACGAGACACATTAATATCTCTAGATTTGTTCATTCCCTTGCTGCTGGGATGCTGGGGTTGCACGGTGACAGGGGTGTGCTCACCACCGTGCTCCTGGTGTTGCTGGGCAGCACCTCACAAGGTGTGGGCATGATGGAGGGTGTATCAGCAGGACGACCGCTGCCCTTTCATGCACCATAGGCTGCATGGGGAGTTGGGGCTGCTCCCTTCCCATCCCACAGCCATCAAGGATGGTCGTGCCACATACTTTCAGCACACAAGTGGTCAATCCTGAGTTTATATCATGTGGTAGGGATATTTGCCTCAGAGCCGTGCCAGTGAAGGCATTTGCGCACCCATCTCCCTTTTGCTGTTGCACGCTGAGGCTGGGAGGGGAGACGTTTGCAGCGATGAGGGTCCTGGAGAGACAGGGGGCAATTTCCTCATTTGAATCTGTGCTGGGTTATAATTTTTCCTAATTCCTCACCTGTCATGACAGAGAAACTAGGAATGAGAGCTCCCTCTTACATATCGTTGCCTGATTACATGGTGTCAGAAGAGGCTTCCAAAAATTATTCCACGTAGGTGGCACCGTCTGGAAGGGGACTTGGCAGGGAGCCACGCACAGGGGCTGCAGCCTTCACAGAATCACAGAATCACAGAGTATTAG
>NW_010195985.1:0-203 GCF_000695765.1 Mesitornis unicolor
TGCAAAGCAGACAGCGGCTGAAGTGAACCCCTCATGTGGCCCGGCTCCTGTGGGCAGCACAGAGCGGCCAAATGGGCACTCTCACAGCAGTCTTGAGATCTCCTGTATCCTCCCAGCTACAAGTCACCTTAGCCATGATGAGCTGACAAGGTAAGAAAGTCCCTCAGTGGTTTGGAGGACTGGTACTGGCTGGGGGGGGGGGG
>NW_010195985.1:225-42306 GCF_000695765.1 Mesitornis unicolor
AGGACTGGTACTGGCTGGGAGTGGGGTGTTTGCCCACTTATGCTTTACAATGGCTTTTCTGCCATTGCTGCTTTTTATTTTTATGAAGTTCAGACAAGTGACACTTTATGATATAGAAAGAGCCTTCCCTGATACTCCTTTAGGTCTTCAGATGCTTCAGATACCTTCCTGAGATACTTCTTTAGGTCAATATGTGTAGGTACCCTCCAGGAGTCACTTGGTTTATTGGAATTCCTTTCACAGCTGCTCACAACAGTACAAAACATGCATATTATCACTGTACTGATACAGAAGTAGTTGTGCTGAGTTGTTTTGATAGTAAAGGGGGAAACTTCAGAGGATTGAACTATAAGAGCTTTATCTTCCTGCACTGTTAAAGCAGACCTGTGTAGGTGTTACTACATAGAATCATAGGATGGGTTTGGATCAGAAGGGACCTTAAAGATCCCCTAGTTCCAGCCCCCCTGACGTGGGCAGGGACAGCTGCCACTAGAACAGGCTGCTCAAGGCCACATACAGCCTGACCTTGAACGCTTCCAGGTTCCAGTGCCTCACCACCCTCACAGTAAAGAATTTTTTCCTAACGTCTAATCTAAATCTGCCGTTGTTTAGTTTAAAACCATTACCCCTTGTCTTATTACTACGCTCCCTGAAAAAGAGCCCCTCCTTGTCTTTCCTGTATAGGACCACTTTAAGTGTTGGAGGGCTGCTGTTAGGTCTCCCGGGAGCCTTCTCTTCTGCAGGCTGAACAACCCAAACTCTCTCAGCCTGTCCTCATACAGGAGGTGCTACAGCCCTCTGATAATTTTTGTGGCCCTTCTCTGAACTTGCTGCAATAGTTCCATGTCTTTCTTATGTTGAGGACTTCAGAACTGGATGGAGTACTCCAGGTAGGGTCTCACGAGAGCAGAGTAGAGGGGCAGAATCACCTTCCTCACCCTGCTGGACACACTGCTTGTGATGCAGCCCAGGATATGGTTGGCCTGGGCTGCAAGTGCACATTGCCAGCTCATGTTGTTTTTCGTCGGCCAGTACCCCCGAGTCTTTTTCTGCAGGGCTGTTCTCAACCCCTTCATCCCCTAACCTGTACTGATACTGAAGGTTCCCCTGACCCAGGTATAGAACCTTGTACTTGACCTTGTTGAACCTCATGAGGTTCTCATGGGCCCATGTCTTGAGCTCATCCAGGTCCGTCTGGATGGCATTCCTTCCCTCTGGCATGTCTGCTGCACCACTCAGCTTGGTGTTGTCTGCAGACTTGCTGAGGGTGCACTCAATCCCACTCTGCATTATTGATGAAGATATTAAACAGTACTGGTCTCAGTACGGACCCATGAGGGACACCACTTGTCACCAGTCTCTGTCCAGACATCGAGCCAGTGACCACTACTCTTTGGATGTGACCATCCAACCAATTAGTTTCATTGAAGTCTGTGTTCAGCCCGGCCACATTGTTACTGGCTGTACTATACAGCATGGAAAGAGAGTGGACTGCAGGATATTAAGTGGAGAGGGTGGACCCTTCTTTGTATAGGCACAGCTGGTAGGGTGCCTTTGTGTCCACCTGGACTTTGAGCTGTTGACTGTAACTCTTTTGAGTCTGACCATCCAGATAATTCCTTATCCACCGAGTCATCCACCTGTCAAATCCATGTCTCTCCATCTTGGAGACAAGGATGTTGCACAGGATAGTATCAAATGCTTTGCACAAGTCCAAGTAGATTACATCAGTCACTTTTCCCTTATCTATCAGTGCTGTAACTCCATTGTAGAAGGCCAGCAAATTTGTCAGGCACAATTTGCCCTTAGTGATGACAGGTTGGCTGTCACCAATCACCTATTTGTTTTCCATTTAACTTAGCATACTTTCCAGGAGGATCTGCTTCATGATCTTGCCAGGCACAGAGGTGATTCTGACCAGCCTGCAGTTCCGCAGGCCTTCCTTTTGTCCCCTTTTAAAAACAGAGGTTAAGTTTTCCCTTTTCCAGTCACTGGGAACTTTACCAGTCTGCCATGACTTTTCAGACATGGTGGATAGAGGCGTAGCAGCTTCAGGACCAGTTTCCTCAGGACCTCAGATGCACCTCATCAGGCAGTTGATGGCTTTGATCTATAAGTAAGGAAAGACAACAGAAAAGATCAGCAGGGTATGCTCTGTGCAGGTCCCTCTTCTCAGCTCTTTCAAGTACCTGGAGGGCTAGTTAGCTATCAGTATGTAGGTTCATGAAAATGTTTCATGCTCTTGAGAAATTTCAGCTTGTTCTGCTTTGATTGGTGGCGCATGCTATCTTACTGAAAATTTTGGCTTTTTACATTCAGGTAGCTCAAGCACTTGAATTTTCAGTGTGCAGGTATGTCAAATTAAGTATGTAATGTGCACAGAATGGGAGTCCTTGTGTCCTGTGTGTTTAGAGAAACTTGAGCAGAGCACACAGTAGGCTACTGGCAGAGATGTCCCATGCAGCACAGATGAGTTCATTTTGTAACCAGTCCCAAGAACTAGGAGTGGGGGAGCTTTCTTTAATTCATATTTCTCTCTCTTGGAAATAAACACAGCAGTACTAACACCTCCAAAGTTTGTTGTGTTGTGTTGTTTTGTTTTCCTCCCTGTATCTGACAGCAGAAAATTGTCTAATTTTTGAAGGGTTAATGCAATAGTATATTTCTGTGCTTTCAATCCTGACATCTTGTTCCCATTTGTTCATCTTTGCCATGCTATGGACAGCAAGGTGGGAGAAGTACTTCTGTATTACTGTTACTGTGAGGTGGAGGATCCAGAGAAACTCTGTGCTTGGCAAAAGGCTCTGTGCCAGCATCTGCATCTCACTGGCAAGGTAAGCTTTTAGGCAGTGGTTGTATTCTTAACAAAAAAGCATCTTTCTTGCTTAGTGCAAGACAGTGGGGCACGTGGCAAACCAAGTGTTTCTCACCAGAAAGTGTTAGTCTGTTACGATCCCATTAAGAAAGGCACTCAGACTTTGTAAAGTATCATTTAAAATGATGTTTAAGAGTTAATGCTACAAAGAAAAAGTAAATAACACAGATTATCTTCTGTCTCTTTTGATGCTGGGAACCTTAGTTATGCAGCACTGAGTGAGCTTCTGATCCATGTGCAGCACACTGTGCAGATCCTGTCCTTGCAAGGGTTACCTCATTTCTATAATTTGAACTTTTACAACTTTGTTTTTGTTACAGGACAACAAATATTTTCATTACTGTTACTGTCAAACAGAAAGGATATTCATGTGAGAACTTCCTGATGTGCTTTTAGATAAAGGCAAGGGCATGCAGCTGGCATAATCACTGGCATCAACAGGGAGCTGCATGCAGGCATCTCTGTTAGGATTATTGGGGTGGGTTTATCCTGTAGCTAAAGAATATGTGCAGTATAACACAGCCTCAAGGCCACGCTGGAGGCACAACATGGTGTAGCAGGGGTCTGGGCTTGCTCCAGTTAACTGCTACGTGTGTCACGAACTCCTCAATGCACAGTGCTCTTCCAGTCAGAATCACTGTACCAAGCTGTAATGCATACTGTCAGGAATGAGAGGAACTGACATGTTATATCACACCACAGGACAGCAGTGCTCATTCCTGCACAGAGTCTTTGTTCTTTTAGTGCCTGGCAGTCTAGACTAAGGAGGGGAGTTGGCTCATGTAGCTGGCTTCTGGAGGCTGTGGGCAAAGGTGAATGGAGCTGATGTTCCTAGGCTGGCTGTGGAGAGAAGAATTTATGAAGAGGGCAACTCAGAGCAGGAGACTACTTTTATCTTTGACTTGTCTTCCTAAGTAGCCTCTTTATCTCTGCCAATGTTAGGCTCCTTCCCGGTTCTACATCAGTGTAAATCTGGGGGTGAAATGTCCTGATGCGTTCACCTTTTTTATTTTTTTTCCTCAGCTATCTTATCTGGTGGTAGGTACTTTTCTAATATTTTTTTTTTTTAGTTTTTAATCTCAAAGACAGGTACAGCATTTGCCTTCTCAACCAGTTGGGTTTTTTCCTTGCCTCCTATAATCAGTCTTTTTTTCTTTTTTCACCACCTTAGAGTTTTTGTTCATTTGTCAATGCTGAAGATAAAATGACTCACACTGAAATTTAATATGTGCAGTATTATGCATATTCACATTTTCCTTTTAGCTGTGTGAGTCATTGGGCACAATCTTATTGTTGAGGCAGACTTCCAGTGGGAATTTTAATGCTGACTGCACGATTTGTGTGTTAACCAGTTAGTGTTTCTCTATTGCACAAACATTTCTGACTGTTCTTATGTCATTCTCTTGAAATGGCTCAAAAGTGATTATGGAGGTTTAATTCCTGTTTTATTTACTGTCGTCTTTATGTTCCATTTCAGTATAACCATCTTTTCCTTCCTTCCTTAGTAGTCTCTTTTCTAAACATACTTTCATGTCTGCCTTTTGTCATCCAGTCATATTTTGCTAATTTCATGGTGATCTCTTTTTGCTGTTACTACGCCTTAGCCCCAGCTTCTCTTGCCTTCTAGGTACGAGTTGCTTCAGAAGGGATTAATGGGACAGTTGGTGGAAGCAAAGTAGCTACCAGTCTCTACATTGAAGCTATGCTTTCTCAGCCTCTATTCAAAGACATTTTGTGCCAAGAGGATTTCAAGGTACGAAGAGATAATTTCTACATAGACATTGTTGATGCAGTACATTTAATTTTTGAGAAATAAGCACATAGTTTCTTGATAGTATTACTGCTGCTCTAGCAGTTCTGCTTTCCCAGTACAGATCTAAGCAAAGGGTTCCTAGCCTTTCTTTGTTTAGATACCTCTGTAGGTTTTCACCAGCAGTAGCAGTTATTGTGAGCAGTGACAGCAGCTGCTACAAACTTTGGGAACTGTGGGTACAGCTGCAAAGCCCCCCATACAGTGGGATGAGAGAGTGTGCTTCAGCCCCACCATTCTTAAACAAGCATTTACTCCAACTTGACAGCCAAAACCAAGGCATCACAACATATGCTTCCCCAAGCAAACTATTCCCACACTCGCTTCTTCACCCTGATTTGAGATCCTTGCCTAGAAGCCTACTGGTTTAGGTTCATGCAGACTTTGCTGTCTGAATAGGTGCACATGAACTGAATGTCTTCTAGAGAAAATACACAGGCAGAGTCAGGAGGTTTCTGCCTGTTCCAGTTAGTGCCTGACTGGAGGGAAAATGAGGTGCTAAATTCTGCTTAAACCTGAGCATATGTTCTGATTGCTGTCTTCAGATGGTGGTGGCAGCTGTGGCTGTCACTGTATGGCATTCTGGTAGGGTTTTGCTGCCCCAGCACTATAGGTACTAGTTTCTCTGTAAGGAAGGAAAACTGCTGCTTTTATTGCATTTTTCTTCTCCACACAGTTTGGGGTTTTTTCCATAAATAACAAGATCAAAGGAGCTGGTGAAATCCCATCTAGAGCTGCAGTGCTGATTCAGTTTTACCTTTTTAGCTGTTGTGCTTGGCTGAATTTCAAGAGTAAATGTGACCTGTTAGTTACAGTCATGTGTAGCTCCAAAAACGGAACAGGGACGGAATTTTACTGTGACCTTGTCAAAACCTCCAACCCTGCAGGATCTTTCTGATCATCAACATCCATGCATTAGTACATGGTGGTATTTTATGTCTCATAGTTACTCTGCATGCTGTATATGCGAGTAAGTTGGGGTTCCAGGTCCTTGTGCCATTAAAACAGGGGCACAGAAGAGTGAAAATTGCACTTGGGGCTATGAAAATATTCAGTGGCCACTGTAGTTGCTGCAGATTGATGTCTGTGATAGCTGGGACAGTGCCGCACAGTACTGCATTTATGTTTGACTGTTTATATGCTTGGTAATGCCTAAGCCATGTTTGAGGCTCAGTCCTGCAGAAATTTTCATGGCCTATTGCTTGCATTGTGAGTGCCTACCAAAAAAGGCTTGCCAAGACCTATGAAGGGGAAATCTTGCACTTGAGTTTGCGGAGGCAGAGGGTGTCAGGCTCCACTGTTGACAGATCTTGAGCCTGTCTGACCTCCCATATGTCTCTTTAACGCCCATGAGCCACTGTGTTTCCCATAGCATATGTCATGACTGGAGGCCTAGCTGTGCATGTGTCAGGAGTCAGAGGGGCTGGAGAGGACAGCAGGGCCATGATGTGTCAGTGAGATCTGTTACTGAAGGAGATTATTTACTATTTCTGTCAGGGTCAGCATGGTCTGTAGGGGCCTTGACTTGTTTATGATAGGTGCTAGTGATGTTGCTTCTCACCAAGATCTGTTCTCCTTCCCACTTCTCAGTGACTCCACCTTTCACACCCAGCGGTGCCTGGCTCACGTGCAAAGTAGTCAGTGGGCCTAAGGCACCTGTCTGCCAGGTCATGGTAGGAGTCCACTGCCTAAATCTCAGGATTGAGATTGTGGATTTCAGCAGGGAAGACATTTCTTTCCCTCACTACCAAGACACTTTCATATTCTAGTGAGATGTAAAACTTAAAGTGAATGGATAGTTTTAATCTTGACACTTGGCAAATTTTAGTGGATTGTTTTTGTGTTTAATTTCCTAGAGCAGTGCAGGAGGAGCTCACTGTTTTCCAGACCTTCGAGTTGGAGTATTCAAAGAAATTGTACCTATGGGCCTTGATCCAAAGATAGTGTCTTATAAGGAAACTGGTAAGTTAATTTCATGAAAAATAAAGCCTGTCTCCCAAGTGAGAGGTAAGTGAAGAATAAAGTACCTTCATCGAAAATATTTCTTTCTGCACAGTGACCAGGACACAGGAGAAGTAGATAGAGAAGTTGATATCTTACTAGTAATCAAAAGTTATTGGTGCAGTGAATTTGCCCAGGTTTTGGTTTCTTAAGTGTTCAGCTGCCTCAGAAAAGTTTAGAATTAACTTTCTGGTTTGTGACAAACCATAATTCAAATGACATCAAGCAGTTACCTTGTTTTGAGGCAGGGACATACCTTGTGCTTTAGTCAGGGAGTAAGTCATTAGACACCTGCCAAAGACAGATGTAAGGTGAAACTATGTATGATGATTAGAAAAGATATTTCAATGCATGAATATATTCAGACTTCTTGTAAATATTCTGTAGGTGCTTGAGACTGCTCAGGAATTATTTCATATAAAGAGCTCCAATGCTCTCTCTTGCAGTAAGAGAAAAAGAAATTTAAATCTTTTTCACTGTTTCTTTTACAACTGTAAGAGTTCCAGAGGGACAGAACAAAGATCATACAGACAGGCGCCAGTCTGCTGCTGCTTCTGTCATATGGAATAGTGTTGTGTTTTCTTTCATTTGTGAATAGGAAGCCAAACATGGATAAACTTGGCAGGTTGAGTTAGGACTAAAAGTCTGTGAAACATCATAGAAAATTTTTGGTTGGAAATCCGAGGAGAATCTGGATCAGAGAGATCATACATATTATCTTGTAGTTCTGCTTCTTACTTATTTCTCTTTTTTTCCTCCTTTTTTCCCATTTTTAAAATTTTTTCCTTTTTTTTCCTCCTTAAAGGAATACATTTATCCCCTCAGGAATTTCATAGAGAAGTAGAACAGTATTTGTCTCAGGCCAGTCAAGGACAAAGCGATACCATCTTGCTGGACTGTAGGAACTTCTATGAGAGTAAAATAGTAAGTGTTGTTTGCCTGCTGCTTGCAGTGTGTTACAGGTGCTGGGGGGAAGCAGATCACATTGTGAGGGTGTAGCCTTATTGGAAGAAGAGTTTCCATATTCCTGATTGACTATAATACATAAAGAGTTCAGGTTAGTAATGAATGTTAAACACAAGCAGCAGAGGACCTGCTCAGTGAGTCAGCATGGAGCCTGCCCAGCTAAATGCTTAGACAGCTTGGGGCAGGAGTAAGACAAAGTGGTCCATACAGCATTAGCAGTGAATACCATATTGTTTGAAGTACAAGTAGCATAATTTGTAAGGATGTTTTCCAGCATTTTTGCCTTGTCCCACATGTCAGAAATAATAGATGCATCCTGCTGTCACACTCACCAGTCCTCCTGCACTGTTGTGGCTTGTCCTCTCTCTGACAGTTCTATTCTGCTTAACTCCTTCTTTTATGCTTGTATGAGGAGGCATACTATGTCTGGAATCCTCTTACAGATGTTAATAGGTATTTTGATGCATAAATGCAGCTGAGGAACTGCCTAAGGCACCTGCAGTGAGCTGAGTATTCTAGCCCAAAGGTTTGTTACTTTCTCTAGTTCAAGGCACAGACTTTACTGTGTCAGATTGCTTGTAACCAGTCACGTGGCTGTCTACTGTTACTGCAGGGACATTTCCAGGGCTGTCTGGCTCCAGATATCAGGAAGTTCAGCTATTTTCCCAGCTACATAGATGAAAACATGGAGCTTTTTAAAGACAAGCGTGTCCTGATGTACTGCACGGGAGGGATTCGTTGTGAAAGAGGCTCTGCTTACCTACGGAGCAAGGTGAGATGTCATTCTGAGGGCACAAGTGTTGAGACTGCTTTAAAGGCAGCTGTCTTTTCTTTTGCTGGTAAATTCTTACTGAGCACAAAGTTCTTAATGAGCACGTGGGGAAATGACTGTCTCTGACGCACACTTGCCTCACGCTCTCTGTCAAGGATGTGGGTAGTTTAATGCAGCTCAGGATGTTCTGTGTGGACTAGTGATTGCTCTGCAAAAATAGTTGTATAACCCATTTCATAAGGAGAGGTATTTGTATGTCTGCCATGCCCTTTGTAGTGATGTTTTAAGAGGGCTTGTGAGCATTCTGCAGTGTTTCATCAAGCTCTGTCTAGGTTATGCTCTGTGGTCATTACTGCACAGCTTGAGCACCTCGGAGTGGTGAAAATGAGCCAGTCAGTGCTTTTCCAGTGTTGTGGAACTAAATTCAGCACACTGCATTGTTGTAATTGTGATTTCTGTCCCACTCTTCTCCTGGATCTGTCCCTCAAGGAGGAAGGGAACAGCACACATATATGTTCTCCAGAGATTTAAACTCTGATTTTCTTTTCTCTGCTGCACCAGTATGAACCCTGAGAAATTCTGCTCTTGCTAACAGTGTACTATATAAAAACAGAATAAGCAGCAGTTCACAGAGATTCAAAAGCGTTTGATCTGTGATGCAGCAAACTGCCCTCAGCTGAGGAGGTTACCACCATTTTTTTTGACTGCAACATTAAATGCACGTTTGAGTTCATGTCTGCAAACCAGCATTGTGGAGCTGCCCAGTAATCCCTGGCAGCACTGCCTAGAGCTGTGTGTGCATGTGGTGCCATCTGATGGTCACTGAGAAGCTGCTGCTTTTCGTTGACCCCTGGCATTTACAACAGTGGCTTTGGGAACTCTGGCACGCCACCACTGCCGTCTCCTTCAGCTTTTCTGCTAATATGCTTTAAACAGGCAGTGTGCAGAGAGGTTTACCAGCTAAAAGGTGGAATTCACAAGTACCTGGAAGAGTTTCCAGATGGATTCTACAGGGGGAAGCTGTTTGTGTTTGATGATCGTTACGCCATTTGTTCCAATGAAGATATCATCTCAGGTAGGACTAGATAATGTAAGTGCAGAAGGCTGGGAAGCTATTGCAGTCATTTCCACAGAGATGTGCAGGATAGGGGCAGCCAAACTGGTCTGTGTAGTTCTTCCTCATACTTGGTTTGATCTTTTAGTGCTATCACTTTTCATTATGATCATCAACTGTATGGCTTTAACATATAAAACAGAAATGAGAGAAAAGGGGGTCGCTATCTGGAGTTCCCTAAAACTGGGGCAGTAAAAGGAAGCATCCCCTACAGAACAGCTGCTGTTATGAGCTATCTGCAGCTATGGAGATGTATGTCAAGCCCTGCTGCTGTGGTTTACCACTTGTTGCCCACAGAACTGATCAGACTGTAGTTGGCCAAGTGACCACAGCGTTAAATAGTTCTCCTGCTGTCAGCTGTTCTCTGCTCCAGTAATTTCACAGAACATCAGCACAGACTGCCAGGCACTGGGAGAGTGGTGGCACTAGGCTCTACAGCACTTTGTTATTTTCATGCTTTAGAAGTTTCTGTAGCCTACAGATTTCAGTGGCCTCTAGTTTAAGATATTAAGAACATTGCCTGGTCTTCTGGCTGGGGTCGCTCTTCAGATATTGCAAATGAAATACCTGTTTTCTTCTTCTCAGAGGACAGGTACAAACAGATGGAATTTGGCTCTCGCCTTTTTTAGGAAGCTGTTCTTTTATCTAAGTGGGTAACTTTTTGAGCATAACCTCCCATTCTTCCTCTGCAATTACCATATACATCTTCAAGGTGCCTGGCTTGGTGTAGAAACAGTACATGCTCTGGATACATCACAGGCATCCCTACAGAAGTTTCCAGGGGAAGCACTGGGGAAGGTGCCTTCTTGATGGTACAGCTACACTGGGTTAAAACTTGTCTGATGTTGTGGAAGGACTTTCCCAGGACTGCAAATGACACCTCATGTGCACAAGCCATTGCTTTTAGGTGGAAGGAAATCCTGTGGCACCACCTTCGCCAGCAGGCAATGTTCCTGTGTAGTTACCACCAGCACATCTATCTTCTCTTGGCAGTAAAAATCTTCAAATCCGTGTGATCAGAACTAGAGGAAGCACTAGTGAGCACTTTTCCTTGTCCCAAGAGACAGCTGTCCTAAGTTTTTTACATCAAAATCAGAAGTTTAAAAATTAACTAGGTTCTAGAAGATCAAGCTAAATCGGGAACCAAAAACCTGGAAGACAATAGATAGCCACTTGAATGAGAGACTGGAGCCCCCTGGTGCCACAGAGAATCCTTTGCAAGGGGGACAGATAGGCAAATAGGGCAAATAGGTGTTAACTTTTCTTTTCACCTGTTTCCAGCATGCAGATATTGTGGGACCCTGTGGGACCAGTATAAACTTTGTTCCAGCCAGCACTGTCGGCAGCTTGTCCTGACATGTCCAGGTTGTCAAAACAGAGGTCTTACAGCTTGCTGTTCTGTTTGTCAAGAGAAAGAGCTCAAGGTGACTTCAAGAGCTTCAGGAGAGACACTTAAGGAGGAATGTGAATGCACAAGGAGACGGCCGAGGGTACCTATTGAACAAGTCTCGCAAAGGACGCTGGGTGCAGGAAAAGATTAAGCTGTTTCATTAGCTAATCTGACACGTGCTAATGCGAAGAGCTTCTATAACCGGATCCCTATCTATTATTCAGTTATGTTTGGAATAATGAAAAAGTGTTGGCTTGGAAAGTCTTTTTCATATGCTGTCTTGACTTCTGTGTAAAACTGGCTGAAGGCAGCGTAAGGACCCCTCTTGTAACTGGAACAAAGGCCCACACATACTGTCCAGCTATACTTGTGTGTGACCTGTAGGATGAACAGCAAAAGTAATCCTCGTTCCAGTGCTGTCTCACCGAGAACCGTTGTTTCCCTCAACTTGTCAGTGCATGAAATATCCAGGGCTCAGCTCTGCTTGCACTAGAAACAAAGACGACAGCTTGAAGCATGTTGAAACTGAGACACACAGTTTCTGAGCACAGAGACTGTCAAAATACCAGCGTCGTGGCACTGGAAGTGATGCTGATGTGTGCATAAATGTCAGCAACAGCTGTAAGGAGACTGCAAGATCCTTTATTCAAGTTCAGCAATTCAAGATTTGGGGAGCATTTGTGCTTTGTAAACATGGGTTGAGGTTTTCAAAAGCTGTGCAATGTTTATGCAATTTCCAGCTCCAAAAATAGGAAAACAGTTTGCTCTGGTTTATGCAGTTGCTGAATGACAGTTATAGCAATGTTATTTTCATATTGATTGCAACTTTCTCCCCCAGTACTATGAAATCAGCAAGGCCTCATCGCTGGCTTGACTAGCAACTTAACGACAAGGGCTTTGGTTCCATTTAAGCTATGGCAAGCATTTTTGCTTAATTCCAGCATTGCTACTGTGAAATCAACAGTTCAGCAACTGTCTTTATGGCCCTTCTTTTCACAAAGCAAAACCTTGAAGCTTATGAATGTCTCTTTTGGGACTCAGATGGTATTTAATGCTACGTCTGTGCACAATCCATACTGCAGAAGAAACTGTAAAATTCCCATCAGTAGACATCCTCAGCAGAAGTCTAAGCAGTGCCCATGGTCCCCTGGCAGCTTGCTTCCAAGCTTTGCTGGCCAGTTAACCTCTGTGCTCTTGAGGACTCGAATATTTGTGGAAAAAATATGCAGGCTCTACTTGCAGGCTTGGTCTAGAGTGCGATGGGAATGCCCCAACTTCCATATTATGCTCTCTTTTTATGTATTAGGCTAGAAAGAAAACAGTTTTATAATTCAGTCTATTGGCAAGACTGTAATCTATGTGGAAGGCTGTTTCTATATCACTCAGTAGTACAGAATGACAACTATATTTTATATGTAAAATTCTGAAACTTCTATGATGATAAATAACCTTTAGTGCTTCCATCATAATTTTTACAGTACTGCACAAATATACTTCACCTGTATGTCAGAGGTTCTTAATTCTGCAGAGGTAAATGCTGAAACCTAGCTAGCTGTCTGCCATGTGTTAGACCTGGCTACAAGGTACAATTCTCCTGAGAGCTCCTGGCAGCTGGACATTCTACCTCAAAGGCAGAGGGGAGCCATGGGCCTCTTCTGGTCCTTGCTGCACTAAGGTAAGGGAGGAGAAGGATTTCAGATGTACAGATGGGAGGCCTGTAAAGCCAGGTTTCCTCTGCTGCAGAGAGGAGAGGAAGAGTAAGAGACATCCTTAGCCTCCCTCTTGCAAGTTATCCCATGAGCTGCTTGTGTACCCTGGCTTCTGGATTAGTTTTGTCAGATTAATACAAATAAGGACTCACCATGTGAAATGCTCTGTGCTGAGATCCAGGCACTTCAGCGGTAATACCTGAGAGAAGGTGCATAAGCTCCAGGAGAGGTGAGTTAAGCAGGATTGGCTGTGCCTGCCAGATGCTGCAGTCAGCAGATGGCTTCTTCCCCTCTTCTTGGATTGCTGCTGGGACAAACTGATCCATTTGCTTCTAAATATCACCATGTTGTAGCTCCATTGCTGGACAGCTCAATGCCTTTCTGCACAAAGCCTGATACCTCTCAGCACAGCCTGTCTCTGCTGCACAGCTCTAAGCTCTCACATGCATCTTTCAGCAAAGCGGCTTTATAAGAATCAGCTGAGGAACCTGGAGTGATCCTGCTAGCTTAATGTATGTTTGGGCTGCATGGTTAATTTGGTTTTTGCCTTTTTTTTTTTTCCCCCAAGAGCTACTTTTTCTCATCTGGGGAAAAAATGCTGTTGTAGTATCCACAGTGGCATGCTCTGCCCTGCAGATGCATGTCCTGGTGAGTCTGGGTTTCTTGGTGCCACTGGGATTTCCCAGGATGAGATGCATTTATGTTGTTTTGAAACCAGTGGAACAGCTGAGCCTGTGCCATGCAAATCTGAGTGGATGGCTCAGCTGAAACTGGCTCTGGTTTGATGATGTAGTTGACCGTTTTGAAGTCTTTGCAGTGCATATGGAAGAAAGAGGCTGCCAGTTTCTTTCCTTCTTTTTTTTTAATATGTTGTCAAGTATTTTTCTTCTATATTCTTTTCATTTTCTGATACAGAATTTGCAAGGTTGAGGGAAGAAGCTATAGTGAAACATTTTATTTGACACCACCAGTGCATTTATTAAGATCTGAAGAGCAACAAATATGTTTCCCATGTTGCTGAAAGTATAGTGTTTCTCTACTTCGTTGGTCATAGCTAAATCGTGTGGTATTTGTGCACACAAGCTCTGAAGGGACTTTTGCTGCAATACATGTAAAAGACTGCAAAATTTCACTACTAACAGATGTGTACAGACACATTTCTAGCAAGTGAGAACATTTCTAGGACACGTTGTCATCGCATCAAAAATAAGCCTTCACTATGTCAATGCTTTTACCAAGCAGGATCCCACCCATGTTAATAGCAGGAGTTTTGGATGGGATAGTGCTGGGTCTAGTCCACTATGTATGTGGGAACTATGCAAGCCTGTGGGCAACTGCTCCTGGGCTAAAAATGATGGGTGGTGGACTGGCGAAAAGCTGCCAGACTGCATGCAGTGTGCATTCAGAGCTGGGACATTTCACTTAACAGCTTTTCTAGGGCACAGCATTTATTGTTGCATTTATGCAGACATTAGGGACAGCAGTAAAAGAAAATATCCCTAGCAGAGTAAAATTTAATTAATGGATATTGTCATCTAGACAAAACAGCAAAGAGAAAATCGGACTTGTTTCCGGAGAGTACCTGGACATACGCTATTAACACGAAACTGAAGGGAGTAGGGATTAGAAGAGAGTCCTCAGGATTGCTGATTAGTTTGCCCATCTCTGTGGGGCTGAGATTTGCATTACCTCTCTAAAAGTGACCATTTTCTTCAGACATGCGTAGAATAGAAGGATATTAAACCATCAGACTGCTCGGTTTTTCAGACTCTGTTTTATAATTGGTGGCCTTAAGTTCCATTTAATCGGGGATAGTGTTTTTCTAAACACAGGGATGCATTTGAAACAGCATCTCCAACTGACTCAGCAAATGTTGGTAAAAAATTGTAATACACAGTTCTTGAAGTTAGCCATGTTTCCATGCAGTAGAAGTGCTTGTTAAACTAGTTGCTCCTCTATAGTTACTTGAGATCAATTTGAAAAAAAAATAAAGTATTTTTTTAATACTTCTATAATTTGTGTGGAACAATTTTATCTTTCACTCATGCACACCACATCCTACCTGTATGATCTCTGTGCAGGAAGTTTATAGAAAAATTAGATCCCAGGTTAATTAAGAGTCACTTTTACACTGGGATGTACTTTAAACTGAGATTGCATAAAATTGGCTTGAATAGTTTCCAACTCTACAGAAAATATCAACAGTCCTACTGAATACAATCTTCAACTACAGCCACTAGTTAATTTAAACTGCTATTGTATAAAACAGAGCTGAGGCACCACAAATACTCTGTCAAGGCACTTTTTGCCTTCAGATTTCCACAGTGCAGCGCAGATCGCTGGGAATGACCTCTGTAGCCAGGAACTACACTCCAGTTCTGCACTTGGGAAAAATCGGCCCATTCAACTCCGCCAGCCTTCTCTTCCTCACTGAAAAAGAAGGAGGGGAAGAGGAGTCAGTTGTGGCAGCAGAAGGTGGATAGAGGCTTGGCTTGCCTGCTGTGGAAAGGAGCTGAGAGACGCACTTTCTGCCAGGAAAGAAACAGGGTAGCGCCAGCTTCTGAATTCCTGCCTGAAGCAGCAGGAACAGCCTTGTGCAGTTTAAAATTAGGGAGGGCAAGATGAGGTTTCTGTCCCTATGAATTTTTAAGGCCAGAAGCTACTTTCAGCCTTACCTCCTTTATTCTGCAGTTAATTGTGTTTCACACAGTTTGTCCTGCAGTTTGGTCTGCAACCCTGATCACGGTTAACATGGTCAAAGTAGTCTCATACCTATTCATAATGTTGATTTACAGCTCTGACAGCTACGCTCAAGGCTGCGAGAAATGTGTGTGAGGAAAAAAAAGGCATAAAGAGAAGTTAGCTCATGAAGGTGAATGTAAAAGCCTTCATTGTTGGTTCATATGGACCATCTTAGAGAAAAGAAGCTATAGGACCAAAACCAAGTTCTGGTAGGCAAGAGCACTGGAGTGGAGCACAAGCAGAGCAGCTGTTGCTGACAGGTAGGAAAATAAAGTTTTTCTATACTTATACGTTTCAACTTATACGTTGTCCAGGTGTGCAGCTGAGACACTATTGCTAGAGACCATCACACTGATGAATACGAGCTGCAAACAAGAATCAAAGCAGAGAAAAATGCAGATCTTATGGTCAAAGAGGCAAAATACACAGCTGTTACATGAAAGGCAAGTTGTGAATTTGTCCCCTTAACAGCAGAAACAGTTAAAACACTAGATTGAATTCTTCCAGCTTACTACTTTGTATGCCAGGTGCTGCATGGTCATTAAAACCCTTGCTCTGTTCTAAAGGACAGAAAGCAGCAAGCCTGGTGCAGCTTGCTAGTGACCGTGAATGCAGCCACACGCAGAATAAATACGCAGTGAACCATAATAGTGAGTATTCTGTGTGGTCCCTGAAGAACCGGCACATACAGGCTGCCCAGAGAGGTTGTGGCGTCTCCTTCTCTGGAGACATTCAAAACCCGCCTGGACGCCTTCCTGTGCAACCTCATCTAGGTGTTCCTGCTCCGGCAGGGGGATTGGACTAGATGATCTTTTGAGGTCCCTTCCAGTCCCTAACGTTCTGTGATTCTGTGATGGTACTAGCTGCAGCAAGATTGATTTTATTTTATTATTTTAAAAACACAACATATCATGTCTAAATATGGCAGCCACTTAAAGCAGTTTTTCTGTGACTTTTAAACCTGAAGTGACTTATGAAGGGACAGAAGACCCTGTCTGTGGTAAACCATACGCAGATTGAAATGCATGGTTGCAGTTTCCCACCATTTCTTCACGGCTGGCATTTATACCTTAGGTCTCTTCTCAGGCCCTGGCTATGGCCCTTGCTCTCAGATGTGCCCATCAGACCCCAGCAGTGGTGGTGGGGATGTCCCTGAAAGCCTCCAGCCCAACCTCCCACTTGCAGCAGGGCTCAGCCCAGCACTGGGTCAAGGTAGCCACTGGCTCTGTCCCTCCAGACCCCCACCCTTCTGGGGAAGGGATTCTTCCTAATGTACAAAAAGGACAGTCTGCAAACTTGCTGCTACTTCCTTACGGATATGTTGTCTGCTGCAGCCGAGGAGTTTGGCACTGCTGTTCGTAACCACGCTGCCTAGGCAGTTAGGAGCCATTGAGCACAGCATGGTGGGTACGCTGGCTGCATTCAGTACTGCTCTGCTGGACTGACTTCCAGTGCTCTACAGAAGCTTGCAGCCAAGCAATGGAAAGCCTCTGCTGCATGCATTGGCTAAAATGGCAGTTTGCAGACTTGCCCATGTTTTACTTCACAAGCACTTCTGATCATTTCGTTGAGGGTATAAGGATAACCCAAAGCCTTCCCACCTCTCTCTGGAAACACTTCCAGTTTGTTTTGCTGAAGGGGATGGGCCAAGTCTTATTGCTGTCAAAGTTCACCTCTACTACTTTTCATCTCCTTGTTAAACTGGGACTAGAGCTGGAGGAAGACAAGTGGTTGGAATGAATCTCAAGTGCTGGCAGCTCACAACCCATGTGCCATATGCTGTATCACGCACTGTATCGAAGCAAGTTAGCAGCTCTTGCTCATTCCCAACAAGACCCACTGTTACTGCCAAAACCACTGACTCTTCTGGGGGTTTTAGCTGCCTTGTGTCTCTAGGTTTGGAGCACAACGCATTGCCTGGCCAACAGCAGTTGCGTTAGGGAACCAGTTGGTGAAGGCTGCTGTTGTCCTTGGGAGTCAAGGCATCATCAGGCCATTATAGAGGTGGTTTCTAAGTCAAACCCATATGCTGGAGCCCTCAGGTGAGCAGTTTTGCCCATCTACCACCAGGAATTGCTCATAGGCAGAGTGAGTGGTCTTCCTGTGCCCCCTGGACTGCAGCCAGCCCCACTCACCTAGGTCATTGTTACTCATCATGGCATTGGAAGCACGGAGCCGGGGCCCTTGCTGAGTGAAATGGTACCCAAACTTCAGCAGGGAGGTGTTTTTTTCCAACATGTTCGCGATTTCCATTTCTACTTTGTTGCCCAAGGGCTGGCTCTTTTGAAAACAGAAAACAGAAAAGCAAGCTGGTAAGGTCAGAGCGTGCTTTGGAGCAAGCACTTAGATCTGCCATCCCCACCCCTTCCTTCCTTTGGACCTGCTGGTCCATTTGGCATTTCTGACTTCAAGTTGGTGAAACAACCCACTGGCCTGTTCCTGGCACCACCGAGTGTCTCCAGCTCCTCCAGCAGACATTCCCACAAGTCCTCTTTCCCAAAGACTGTATTTCTTGGACAGACTTGCAGCTAAGAGATGTCTGGAGAAACTATGATTCTGAACTCCCAGTCACCTATCCCTGAGCTCTCCGTAGCTCAGCTGCTTCCTTACTACCCACTGGGTTTCTGGATACAGTATCTGTACCACTGCAGACACCGGAGTTCTCCTTCTCATTCTCTTGAAGTGTAGTAAAAATTTCAGTTTCACTAAACAGGCATGATTATTTAAGTAAGTCGCCACAAGAGCTCAGAGCAAGGCATGATTTTGGACAGGAGCGTCACCACTCTCCAGGGCAGCACCAGGGTCATGGAAAGCTGCTTGCACTGCCACAGCCTTTGTCAATTACTGCAGGTAGTATCAGACACTGCCCAGGAACTGCAGCAGAAACAAGGGGCTGAAACCTCTTCAGAGCAACCTGGCAGTGATGGTGCCATGCTCCACCTTGACCAGACACTCAACTTCCCGCAACCAGGACATGCTTACTTGATCAGAGCTCCCACTTGGATGCACTTTACCTGGTTGTCGATGCGCAGCTCCATGAGTGATGTGTTGCCCTGGAGCGCCTCGACAAGAGCCAGGACGCCCGACCCAGAAATGAAGTTTGACTCCACGTTCAGGCTCTTCAGTGTGTTGTTGACCTTCAGCATCTCTGCCAGTGCCTGCAGGCAGAGGTGGCAGGGGAGAGCTGGCAGTCAGACAGGGAGGTGCAGAGTACCCCAGAGCAAAGCATCCCAGAACAGAGCACCCCGGAGCAGCAAGGGTTCAGTTCTGCTTGTCTTCAGAGGACACTGAGAGGACCCCATGTGCTGAGCAGCTTCACTGCCACCAGATGGGAGAGCTCTGTGCAAAGTGAAGGGGGTTGCCCCCTCTTGCAGGGGGATTCTTGAACATGAGCATGCTGGAGGCCATAGCAAAACCTCGTACGAAGAAACCCTTAGGGCCATCCCAAAAGGTGACAGTCCACACCTGCAGGTGCCCCATGACAGCTCCTGTCCCTCTTGTAATACCAGCATGGTGATGCCAGGGATGCTACCTCCTGCCTGATTGGCTCCCTGCCTGCACTTCTCCTCCTGTATGAGGCTGAGATGCTTCCCATCACAGCAGGCACAGGAAGGAGCATCTGTCTTGAACATAAGGATTCTCTGCGTTCAAGACATTGTCCCAAGCTGCATCACAACCATATTAATCACTTTTGCTTCCCTCAGCAGGTAAGAGCAGGAAGTGGGCTGGCACACTCCCACCCCCCCCCCCGCAGATCTGATTATCTCATTTCATATGCTGCATGGTACGACCCACCTACATCATGGAACAGAAGGACCAGAAAGTGATGCCCAAGTGGCAGGGCTGCCCTGCACCCACACACACACCACTTGGCTCCTCAGCTTCCCTAACCCCACACAGTGCTCCACAGCAAACAGCACCAGTGCTGCCTGCACAGGCTTCTTTCCCAGTCCAGAGTGCCTGAAATAACATGAGGGCTGTACTCACCCTCCGAAAAGAAGGGTTTTTTCTAACAGAAAACTGGTATGCACATGTGTGTGAGGGGGTAGATAAGCATGGCCTGGGTGAAGAAGTGCAAAAATAGGCTGCAATGGTGCTGGAGGAGTGAGTGTGCAGTGATGCAGTCTGGAAGGTGGCACGAGGGCCAGGCAGAACAGCTCAGCACCTCTCTGCATCCACACTGGTATTTAAGACCACTCACAGCTGCCAGAAAGACCCTTTGTCTCCCATAGAGGCCACTCACAAGAAATGCAGAGTCCTGCTTCTGCACAAGTCTGCACAACGGGATATATGAAAGAGAGCCAAAGCGGATGTGTGCGAAGGGATGGATGGGTATGCACACAGCAGTGCACAACTTTTCACCCATAGAAACAAATGGGGTAGCCCTGACATAGGATAAATCAAGACAGACAAACTGCTTTTACAAAATGCCACTAGGAAGTCAGTTCCTGTTTCTCACTCCTTTTCTGGAAGATCCTTGAGGACAAATATGAGACTGAATGAGACTGCAGCTGAAAAAGGAGATGAAGGCACTGAAGCCCGTCTGTTGCTGGCTTTCACTGGCACTCCTGAAACGGAGGCACCTGCAGAATGCCAGAGGTGCAGAACACGCCAAATACGACATAAGGCACAAAAGCCTGTAGCTCTGAAAATACATTGCCCAAGAACAGCTTCTGTTACAACTTGATGACATTGAGCCACCAGTACTTACAAAAGCAACAGGATCATTGCTTCGTGTCCCAACTATACTGAACTTCTTCACATAGGTGTTGTTTTTCAGCGCTTCTGCAAAAGCTTTTAAAGTTGGTATGGGAATATTCTGTGAAAAGAAACACAGAAAACCTGTGTTATGGCATCATCCATATAAAGGAATATGCAATACATTTAAAGGATACTTTAAATTTCTTATAAAGGTCACATCACCAAATGCACTAAAGTAATTTAGAAAGGGGTTGATAAATGTTTTCAGAAGTTCTCTTGCTACAATCAGCATGGCCTAAGGAGCATAGCAGTGTCTGCATCCTATTTCTCACTCTGCTGATAGCTAGCTGCCTTGATTTGAAGCTACAATGTCTCTGCTGTTTAGTTTCATTGCCCAGAAACTCTGTTACTTACAAACACAGGCACTGCGGGGAGGTACGTAACTTTGAACCATGAGCCTACAAAGCACTGCTCCTGCACTCTTTAATACCAATGACAGCACTGACCAGCACTCATGTCATGTTCAGGAAAATTTCCACCTATAGGCCTGATCCAAGACCTGAAATGATCTCATTGTAGTACAAACCAGATACCTCCAGCTTCATAAAATATCTTACAGGCTAACATTTGCCACACCAGATCTCAGCCCAGAAAATACATTCACACTGGTTATTCTGAGTTCCTACAAAATGAGTATTTTCCACTTATCAAGCACATTAGATACCCTTTTCAGATTCACAAATTTTCACCAGTCTAAAATTTTCAGTGGCATCCTCAGCTTGGACTTCTTGCCTCACCACTTAGATCCCACCATGTGGAAACATCGACAGCCAAAGCCACCTGCAAACCCGTAACACGGAGCCCATCAGCTTACTGTCTCCACTGCTACTCCCCAGTTCTCCAAACCACGTCCCAAAGTCATGAGTCCAACACCCAAAAAAGTGCCTGCCTGCCAGATCCTCAATCTGGCGTCCTCAAGGGACATTCAGGGCCACTTGTCAGAATCAAATACTTGAAGGTAAAAAAACTTTTCATTATAGAAAGGTGCAGGTGGCATGGCACAAGTGTTTTTAATGTGCACATGCAGTCACCATGTTCTTGCTCTTTGAATACATCATCATTCCACAGACCCCAAGGGATGGGGTCATGGAGTCAGGGGGGACAGAGGGAAGCTCTATTTTTTGATATGTGTATGTGTCCCAGAGACAACATAAGAAGTGGTGCTGTGTCCTGATTTGCTTTCTAGAAGAAGTAAAGGAGTCCCACAGAAGGGATGGGTGGGAGATGGACAGGGCTACCTGCAAGAAGGGAGGTTTCTCCATATTTTCATGGCAAGTGTCAGGATTATTAAGTCTTTTTCCTCCCACCATTTTATCTTACATGAACAGCCCCTCCACCAAATGTGCCTGACTAAACCACTACAGCAACCTAAAATGCTTTTAACCAGACAGGCTGGATATTTGTTTCCCAAACTGCCCTCAACACAGCTCCACTATTCCAGGCATTGAGTTCTCCCGGTACCAACCCCACACTGTTGTCTCACAGGAGGTAACAACCCCTATTGCCCAAAACAGAGCCGGGAAGCACTGATGTTCCTTGTCTGGCTACATGCAGTTTTACAGTATTACTCTGTGCAGCAAAACAAACTTGGTCTCTGCCTTCTGTGTATCAAGTGTTTTGTCCTGTTACTAAGAGAGGAGAGTAGAAAGGTGCAAATACCATAATATTGTTAAGGTTGACTTCCTCAAGGTCAGCATCATTGCTCTGTATTCGTTTCAGAGTCTCCTCCACATCTGTTGAGTTTGGTTCCTCATCAGGAACTGGTTTGTACTTTGTGGGCTTAATCACACCTGCAAGTGAAAAGCAATAGGTGTGAAACCAAAATCACCCTGAGCAGCAGCAGGTTCCCTTTGGGTGTGTTTCTCCTCTTCCAGAAGCAGTGCTGGGAAAGGGAAGCATGACCTCACAGACAGACCAGCAATCACCACGGGCTGCTCTGGCTGTCACGGTTACAGCCTTCAGCCTAAAAATAAACCCAACATTGCCTCTGCTAGCAACTTCAAAGCCAAACACTGCAGTGTGCTAATGCCCTAAAACACTTACTGTTGAGCCCTTCTTTGTTCACGATGGTGCTGCTCCCCAGGGCCTCGTAGTACTGCTGGTTGCTCATCAAGGTGTGCATGCCAAGGATGGCTACAGAAACAGAAGAGGAGAACACAGCTTGAGTTACTGCAGGCTGCAAAGCCAGGAAAAGATGCATACAAGCTGTGCTGCCCAGGATGGGGATCTGTAGTGCATCACCTTTCCCCGTGTAAGCACAGAACAACATACAAAGGTGGGACCAAGCCCCGCTGGTTGTCATATATACACAACAGGGCTCAAATGTGCTCACTTGTTTATTCCAATGTATCATGATTTATAGGACAAAAGAAACATAATCTTGCAGACAACAAACAAACAGCCAAGGCTTCCTAGTAGCCTACTTGATTCAGCATCACATAAAAATAGCGAGGGGAAGATAATGAATTACAAAAAAATGCCATTGGTAGGACTTAATTTAAGGGATTAAGTCCAGCAGGAGCCTGCACATCATCATCACCCTTGACCACAGACAGGCACAGTAGTTAAAATAAATAAAAGACAAATCTCTCCCTAAAATTCAAGCATGTCATCATAAAGGCATGTCACTTTCCCATGAGCTGCTCCTCTTATGCTTGGTGTGCACCAGTCTGTAATAATTTGCTCGGTGCTTTGCCAAGAGTGGCTGGGAGCTGCAGGAGAAGGCTGTCCCTGAGGCCCATCACATGAATGGCCTCTGTAATGGTAACAGCTTTCCAGGTCTGTGTTGCGTGGGCAGGACAGCCGCAGCAACGGGTGTCAATAAACTCCACCATTCACTTCCCACACCCCCATCCTCCCAGCATAGCCTCGTGCATAGATTGCATAGAGCCATGCAGTCTCCATCTGAAAGCCTGAGTGAGGTTGGGCACTTGGGTTTTGCCTGTCTGTATTTTAGCCTTAGTCCCTCTGCCATGTACCCAAAGCTGAAATTTTCAGGAGTGCAACACAGCTTGGGAAATTAATCTGCAGTCTCAGCATTTTGAGGACACACATACATCCCTAAATACAGCTTACTTTGACTATGAAATCTCTCCACCATTCAGGACTGTGGATATCTGGACTGCAGACAGAGGGAAGGATCTGCTGTTACGACCACACAGGAGTTTTGGGGGCTAGTAGACAAGAGGAACCTGTTGTTTCCAAGTCTGGTTACCCAGAGGAACTCAAACAGACTGAAGGCATCCCATTTCTACCTTCCCCTGCTGACCAAAGACACGGGAGCCCTTCCAGGACTTGTTGGTAGCCACTCACAAGACGTATCCTACTGGCCTTGCCAAAGAAAGGATCCAATACACCACGGCTGACAACGAGCCCTGCCAACAGGCAGGAGCTGCTTCACAGCCTCAGCAAACTTGGAAAAGCAATGCTGTCACCGTCAATATTGAGATTCCACCACAGCTTGTATCACATCAGTTCTCCTGCTGCCACTTCAAGTGTATTCTCACAACAATTGCAGAAAAAAGCTGCCCCAAACAGCATTTTGCTGTGAGAATAATTGCTCCACAGATCTGGAGCATAGAAAGGCAGATTTTATAGGATAGGGCTTTATAGGACCCTAGGAGTACAGTAAAAAAGCAAACCCCAGAGATGCAATGCTTGACCAGGGTACATATGTTGGAAGCCTTAATGCAGACACACATTTCTAAGCCAGAATATGATATTATGCAGAAGATGCCCAGTTGGTGTGCTTATTCTACAGGTTATCTTACAGACTTCTGGCAAGAAGGATACTGCTAGGGAGTATTTACAGCACAATACTGTCATCAGTAAAGTGGCAGAATAAGGAGGCTTGCATGGGTCACCTCCACTCAGACAACACTGCCCAAAAAGCAGCAATGGGACTGCTTGAGCTGACCCAGCACGGAGACACAGACCCCTCAGACAGGGACCATGCCTGTCCCTCTCAGTTTGTCCAGCCTGGCAAAGAGCACGCTGTTGGGGCTCAGATGGTACCTGCAGTCGCTCTGTCCCTCTCTCCAGCTCACTGTACATTGCAGCTTGCTTCCCAGTCAACACAAAGTACACCAGCATTTAATGCTGGATTTCCTCACCCCTGAGTTAACATTCACAAAACCAAACCGCACAAATTGCAAGAAATCTGTTGCTTTAAAATATGTTGGAAAAGCTCTTTAACAAACAGCAGCCCTGAGTGTTTGTAGAAAGACTGCTCTAACCTGACAGCTCCTTTAATAGGCTGCACAAGAAATCTGCATTCTCACTGGGTCTGTTTGGTTGTTTCCTAAAGGTTTGGCTTGAAGAAAGCTGTGCTCCTGAAAGGATGAGAGGCTGCAGTTTGCAAGATTCAGGGGCAGAGGCAGAAGAGCTCAAGCAGTACACTCTGTTCCCTTGGAAAATCCTTCTCCCTCCTCAGCTTTGGTCCATGCTCCTGATTAAATCATATAAGCTGAAGTAACTTTAAATATACACTTCATTTTTAACAAAGAAATAAATGCTGTCAAAACTGACAGCATTTAGATAAACAGCAAAAAGCTCAATAGTTCATTTCCCACAAAAAGAACAAACAAAAAGAAACCAGTAGTCAAACAACTTGAACCCCCAATTCACATGAAACTATTTTACCAGCAATGTCGCAGAGCTCAGCATCAGAGGCATTAGCAAGGGCTTCCTCCAGTTCCGGCTCCAGAGTCACACTTTCCAAAACAGGATCCATTGGCTTCTGCTTGGGGATCCAAGCTTTTCCTATAAATGCAAAGTGAGGTCACTCTCAGTATAGCTATAGCACCTGTTTCACAACTAGCAGATGCATTTCTGTGGGGTGAGATATGCAGAGTGTGAAGGACAGATAGGGCACAAGCACCTAGAGAAAAGGAGACACTGAATCCCTTCCCATTAGCTCGGTCTGGGTCCTGCTGCGATATGAGCCAGGAGACATCTGCCAAACACCTCCAGCTGTGGAGCTGGACTGCACAAGAGCAGAGGGCTGCATCTACAAAAGCCCAACAGTACATTTGTTCAGGATGATGACTGTTCAACACACAGTGCTCAGAAACCCAGCCTGACCCTGCAGGACTTCACTTTTTTGAAAGCTGCATAAAAAGGATGGAGATTTGCCAGCACTCACACGGACCAAGAGAGACCAGTGGCCCAGATCCAGCACTGTGAAGGATTGATCCTGCTACCAAGACAGCTCCTGCTGCTAACTCCAAATGCACAGTGGCACAGCAGATGGCACATTGGTCAAGAGAGAATGGAAAGGAGGTGGTGGATGGTGTCTGGCAGCAAGCAGGGCTAGCAGTCGGGATGCGAGGAGCAGGCTTGGGGCAGCTGGTCTGGCTCAGTGTTGTTGCAGAGAACAGTAGGGCAGGAGGGAGAGACGCAGAGGGCATGCCAGATGGAGACCTCCATGCTCTGTCTCCCGGGACAGCAACAGGCCAAGGAATAGGCCCTTTTCCTACAGGTCAGAGGTGCAAAGTGACAGGTACAGCTGGTAACACAAAGCTGCCATCTCAGCTGCTCCCTTGCAGCCCTTTCTTAAGGGAGGCTGCCCCTATGCACAAGGGGCTGTGCAGAGTGGGATGCAGCTCCAGCCCAACTCTGAATGCCATGGGCTCCCTGGCCGTCCCTCGTCCCATTGCCCAGGACAATCACCAGGCAAGGCACGACCATTTTCTGCTGGAGCCGGCTGTGTCCCAGGGAGGTGTAGGGCAGTGGATGGCGTCCATGCCAGGTGCACAGCTGCTCCCAGCTCCTAACTGCCTACACTGTTCATGGGCAACCAGGTCTCCTTGTGAAGGTGGAATGGGTCAGGTCTGAAATTTCACAACAGGGCATCTACCTGCAACCACCCCTTCCACCAAAGAAAAGAGAGAGGCTCATGGTGTTCCTACACACCATGGCAGGGAGTGGTCTGTGTTGGGTAAACCTAGCACTGCTGTGGGACCAGAGGAGGAGGAACAGGGATCTGAGAGCATTTTGGAGCAGTCCTCTCCCCTGAAATAGTCCAGGATCACTGCAGAGAGATAGCAAGTGCAAAGTTCTTGGCCTGGCATGCCAGCCAGGACTATTTTTGTCCCCACTCTGAAACCAGAGTCAGCGGGACCAAAGGGGACAAAGATCCTGCAGCTCAGGGATGTGCAGGAACAGAAGCAGCTAAATTTAGCCTCAACGAAGAAGCAACTGCACTTCAGGCTCCCCCGGTACAAAATGGAGGCTGCTATAAACAGCCTTTTGCAAAGCAGCCCATCTCTTGCCCGCGTGCTGCTGCCTTGACGAAGGGGACAGGTATCTGCCCCCTGGGACACAGCTGCTCTCACAAAAATAGGCAGAACGTCACGGTGCCTGCACAGCCAGGCACTGTCTGGGTGCTTTGCAGAAAAACGTCTGGGAAGGGCTGGCCCCTCAGCGCTGGCTCGGTGTAGAGACCCCAAGCTGCTGTCCCAGTGCACATGCGGCTCGGCAAACCACACACAGCACCCAGTCAGTTCAGCGGGGAAAAACAGGGCAAATTTGATTCTGCCATCACATGGTAACTCCTTTTGACATCTCAGTATAATTGAAAACTCTTGTGTTTTAATTTTAGAAAGTTTCGTATCTCAGTCATGCTTTATTACAAGTTTGAACTTTAAATGGTGCACAGCACCATTAAATTAAATGCAAACACAGCATTATGTATCATAACACAGCTCATACGCACACATCAGCTCATACCCTGTCCTGCAGCACAGTCAGGGAGAGCACCTCCCTTGACAAACCAGTAAATCACCCTCTGAACTGCAAAGGTGGTGATTTATTTCCAGTTCTGCCACATTTGTAATTTACCATCTCTGGCTCATAGTCAACATAAGTGGTGTCTTCACTCAACAGCATGTTACAAGTGAAAATATGTTTAATGTGTTTGAGATCAGATTGAAATATGATTAGCTCAGACCAGAAGCTGCAGACTCAAAATGCCTGAAACGCCTCCCTCAGCTGCAGAGCACTACTGCGACCTGCTCGGCCAGCCAGGCAGGTGGCGTGTCCTGGGCTGGGTATGCTTGAAGTGCCTAAATCACTCCTCCTGACAGCACTCGGTTCACTCTCTTCATTTACTTCTTTCAAGAAGAACTCTTTTAGGTTGGGTTTTTTTTTGCTAAAAATACAACCTCACATTTTATTAAACGGATGGATGTAACACAAGCTCTTTCTCAGAGAGGCATGTGGGTCAGTAAGGAGGCAGTTTTTAGAAAGACTTTGACTGGGAAATACACTCACATGCCCATATTTTCATGCACTTCTTTTTTGACAGTGTGAAGAGTATACAACCAGATCTTCTGCTGCAAGGGGGACCGTGGTACAGAGACACAACAGCAGAAAAAAACTGTTGAGAAGCTCGTGGAACCCAGAGGCAAGGACTGACCGGACCATGTCCCATAGCAGATGATACTCAAGAGTGCTAATGGAGCAGGAAAGTCCTTTGGATAATGGGACATGTCCTAGAACACAAAAAGATGCCAGAAGGAAAAGACAGAGAAGAGGCAGAGCAAACCCACAGGCCCCAGGGTCTTGCGGAGCAGCAGTGCAGCAGCCACTGCAGGGAATGGTGCAGAAGACAGACAAATGCAAGCTGCAGGAGACTGGGAAATGAGGTTGGGACTGTTGAGAGGTGGTGAAGACAGGAATTATTGGGATTGCCACAGCTGAGGGGAGTTGTGGAGTTTCCTTATACCAAGACAAAGTTCAGAGAGTAGGAATGGAGCATGAAAGGCAGTGGGGGAAGACAGAGCACAGCCTGCAGACTTTACAGGAGGAGAGGGCAGCTTGGTACAGCTGCAGTGGGATGGGAATGGAAAGAAGCTGCACAGTGGTACAGCCTCTGCCCATCACTTAACAATATATCAGGTGGTACCCAAATAAGCAAGCGCATACACCTCTTGGGCACATCCCAGTTTATCAGCCAGCCTGGGCTGGGTCTAGACAGCAGATACAGCAGATGTATCACCCCAATGGTGTCAAAATGAAGTTGTGCGTAGAAACACAGGTCAGACACAACCCCTCTGCTGTGCATTCCCTGTGTCTTCACTGTGACTCACTCAGTGTGGCACAAAGAACGATCTTACCTCTCTTTTCACCCGTGAAAGGAACCAAGTCTTCTCTGTCTTTAACATCCTTCGCCTGCTTTTCTAGGTGGGCCATGAGTTCCTCCCTTTTGAATGGGCCAGTTGGTGGCTTTTGTGTTTGATCTCGCTGCCTGAGCCCTGCCGGCAGCAATGCATTCTGGGCATGGAGAGGAGAAACACAGGTTATCTCTGCAAGCCATGACCCCATCCATCAAACACTGTCCCCTTTCCACTTTCCTCATGGCACTGCCTTTCTTCCACACTGCTGGACAATTTGCTTCTCTTCGTGTCAAAGGTTATCTCCATCCAATCCCACTGATACCCACATCATCTAAGACATGTGCTGTTCCTTCCCCCTCCAGGTTCAAATGCTGGCTCCACTACAAGATCTCCATGCCGCCAAGTGGATGTTTCTTTACAGCAGCAGCTCCAACTCTTTCTCTGGGGGCTCTCAGCCATCATCTCCTGCTTCTTCCATCCTCTTCCTACAGCCTCAACATTTCTACTGCCTCTTCACAACAGTTGGAGTGCCAGAATCAAGCTGCTCAACAAAACTGATCTTCTCCCTACATGTGTCTGTCCAAGAGCCCATATGCCCCATGTGCCCAGCACGAATCAGTTCAGGGAAATCCAAAGAGCTGTGGTGGTCTCTTCTGCCTTTCACAATTCACCACGAAACTACAGGCAGGGTCTCACAGAGAAGGTCACTCCACTGCAGAACAAAACCTCTGCGAACCTCAGCCCCTTTCAAACTGCCTCCTTGTCACATCAGTCACACAGTCACATCCTTGTCACACAGTCACATCAGCCACCATGGGAAGTTGCTTTGTGCCTGGGGGTCCTGGTGGACAGCAGGATGACCATGAGCCCGCACTGTGCCTTTGTGGCCAAGAAGGCCAATGGCATCCTGGGGTGTATCAGGAGGGGGGTGGTTAGTAGGTCGAGAGAGGTTCTCCTCCCCCTCTACTCTGCCCTGGTGAGACCGCATCTGGAATATTGTGTCCAGTTCTGGGCCCCTCAGTTCAAGAAGGACAGGGAACTGCTGGAGAGAGTCCAGCGTAGGGCTACAAAGATGATCAAGGGAGTGGAGCATCTCCCTTATGAGGAGCGGTTGAGGGAGCTGGGTCTCTTTAGTTTGCAGAAGAGGAGACTGAGGGGAGACCTCATTCATGTTTATAAATATTTAAAGGGTGAGTGTCACGAGGATGGAGCCAGGCTCTTCTCGGTGACAAACAATGATAAGACAAGGGGTAATGGACACAAGCTGGAACACAGGAGGTTTCACTTAAATTTGAGAAGAAACTTCTTCTCAGTGAGGGTGACAGAGCACTGGAACAGGCTGCCCAGAGAGGTTGTGGAGTCTCCTTCTCTGGAGACATTCAAAACCCGCCTGGACGCCTTCCTGTGTAACCTCATCTAGGTGTTCCTGCTCCGGCAGGGGGTTGGACTAGATGATCTTTTGAGGTCCCTTCCAATCCCTAACGTTCTGTGATTCTGTGTTCTGTGATTCTGTGACACATATGGCACGTAAACACCTGCTTATATTTAAATATAGAACAGACTTAATGCAGTAAGTAAGACTATTCCCAGATTTGACACTAAGAATGTTCTTTAAAGCTTTGCTGGATAGAAGTCAACATTTACTTTTTAAGACATGCAAGGTGATTTTGAACAACATGCTGATTTTTCCATGCCTGTCTAATTAAAGTAATTAATTGTAATTTAAATCTCTATCAGTGAAAAGCCTGGGAAGGAAAATGACTAATAGGAAGCACTTAGACAACCTTGGAGGGCAAGAGAGAAGAACTGTGCTAATACAGAAGCAGGGAGGCACAGGAAACAGCCTGCTTCCTCAGGCTTCGTGCTGTGATTGGCGATCATGCTCTAACTCCTGTACTCAGGCTATACCTGTACTGACAGATGTTTGTGGTTATTTTACCTTTCTGCATCTTTCACAGAATGTTGCCTTACTCTGTGTCTTCTGAGGCAGCTGTAACCAGCTCATCAGCCCACACACCTAATCCCAGGAGCTAGCCTGCCACCCCTTAATTATTTTCCTGTGTTGCAAACAAAAAAACTGATGATGCAATCTATGCTGCCCATCATTTCTCCCAGAAACACTAACTGCATGCTGTAGGAACAATTTCTCACTTGGCAGTGCCCAGCCCGATCATCTAACACTGCCATAACCCAGAGGCTGCCAGTTGGCTCTGCACATCCCCTGCCAGGGCCACGGGACAGTGTTGCCTCCAAAAAGCTTTCATTGCTTGGCACCAAGCAGGCCCAGTGTTTGCATACACACAGCTCCTGCTGATGCTCGGAAGCTGCGAAAAAGCAATTGTCCCATTTTGCAAAGCTCTGAGATTTGGATTTCTGCCTAAATGGAGGAAAATACAGACCATTTGAAGTCTGCTATGAAAAAAAACCTCAAACAACCCATAAAACCCAAACCACTCTCTCCAAGGTGGCCTGTTCAGAAGCAGAGACCTCATTTCTGCAGGTTTACCACCCTGCACCAGCACCAGTTCACACTGGTGCTGCAAATCACAGTATGCATCACACCAGAGCATGCACACCAGGTTAAGGGCAGGGGAGTATCCAAGTCCCACGGGTAGCCCATGCTTGTGGTGGCAGACCTGCTTCTGCTCATCTGCAGACAGTCTCTTCCATCCTTGCACTTAGCACAGGCTCTGCAAAGGATCCCACCTAAATACAGATTACTAATGCTGCCCATTCCCCCCCAGCTACTGAGATTTACCACCTAGCAAACCTTGTGTGAAGATGACTCACATCAGGATCCAGCTCTTCCAGTTCATTTTCTAACTTCCTGAGCTCTTCCTCAGTCAGAGCTCCAAGGATCTTGTCCTCATCCAGGTCTCGGTATTTTTCTAGCTCCTTTCTGTAAGACATCTTAGAGGAGTTTCGTGAATCTCACTTTTACGCCAAAACAGGACCTGAAATTAAAAGAAGCAGCGTAACACTGAATTTATGAAACACAACACTGCAGCCTGGCTGGTTGGGGAATGTTGAACACCACAGGGTGGCAGAAGATCTATGCTTAAATCATGGCTGGCTTCAAAGTCAGGTCAGATTGCTCAGGGCCCCCCTGTTCATATCCTACATGCAATAACAGCCCATGGTCATGAAAGCAGCACAACTTCAGCAGCACCTTACCCCACCATGGACCTGCAGGGTAGCACTGAGAATGTACTTTGTATGGGACCCTGGCATGACACGTCTTTCTCCAAGCAATGCTAGATGTTAACAAAGTGTCCTTGGCATTTATTTCCTTGAAGGACAATAAACTGCAAAACATGAAGTCTGCAGCTCTCTTGCCTTTAGAAGCCCCCAGCAATCCCTCCCTGCACATGGCACTCCAAATAACATTGTTACCAGGCGGGAAAACAGATTTGTAGCATCACTGAGCACCTCTGAGCCCTGCAAAACCTCCACGGGGCCGCAGTGTGCAACACTCCTGCTCATGTGTTAAAGCCAGAAGGAGATCAGGAAGTATTACCCACTGGTGTCCAGGAGGCTGCCAGTTAAACATGCTGACCAGTGACCTACCTTCGCCCAGAGAACACGTGGCACTGCTGCAGGCTAAGCAGCTGAGGGGAGCGCGACTGCATGTCTAAACCAGCCCCTCAAGAAGGGAAGTGGGAGCAATGCACTAAATGACCTATCCAGATAATTCCTACTGACCCAGGGGCTTGTTCCATGTCTCCTAATATAAAATGCCATACACGCACAGAACTAGACCACTGCCAGCTCTAAAAGACTGTAGTGGACCTTCTATGAAGGTCAACTTGTTTCAAATATGCAGGTGTGTTAAAAATACACTCACTAAAACACACAGGAGTGTATCCAACTCTGCTTTTTTGCTGAAAGGTTCCTCCCATTCCATAGCACTGTCCGTATATTTACTTTTTTTGGCTCAATTTTTGTGGAGAATATTGAAATTTAGATAATTTAAAGTGAATTTTCCCACAGTTTAAAAAAAGTTTTGCTGTTCTCTCAAGTGGCATTTACATTAAAATAACAGCAAGGCCTATGCATTTTTCAAGGAGCCAAATATCTTTTGAGTTTCTATAAATGGCCTCTTTTCAGCTTCTGCAGAGCATCAGAGTCCTACTCGGAGTCACATCTCCCCAGCCTCACTCACCCTCGCAGGGCAGATCATGCTCTTATGATTGTTCCTCATTAGTGGAGAAGTCTCTTTATACAACTCACAGTGCAGCTGCTGTTCTAGATAGGAAAATTATCTTTAGCTTGGTCACAAAAGGGCACATTAATGCACACATGGCTCCACAGCAAGCCCTTAAATTTAGAGCTGTCATCTGGCCAGACATTCAGTTTCCCACTGGTGAGATGGCAATTCCTGCATCACTCGCATTCCTGTCACTTGCCACTTGGGAGGTGGAGCACCAGGAGACGGGGCCTCCTCGGTGGGAGCTGCGAGGGTGAAAACTAGCATTTTGCTGGGCTGGTTTGCTCCGCAGGGCGACAGTTGACCTGCAGGGACCACAGCCGAGGGCATCAGGAGGGTGAGGGAGGAAGCGTGGGTGATGGGGCTTGGTGGTTTTGGCTGAGCGAGGCTGTAGGGGTCTCAGCACTTCACCAATCCCCTACAGCAGTCAGTGCATGACCAGGAGCCATGTCCAGCAGCTCAGCCCCAGCAAGACTGCCCTTCTGGTCAGCCTAGAGAAAAGCAGAGCCTTTATGACAATTACCCAACAGCAAACACTTGTCATTACAGCGATTACTATTACTCTGATACAGGAAATACTAGGAAAGCAGCCTGGACCTGGACCCGGAGATGTGCTCTGCCACTGAGACCTTAGATGCACAAACCTTATTTAGAGTCTACTTTATATTCAACTTCAAGTTTTGAATATTCTGCTGTGGGAGGAACTGGAGCTAAGACCTGGCAGGAAGGCAGAGGATAACCCACTGCAGGCTGCTAAATTCCCTGTAATGATTTAAAATACCCACACCTGCCATGCACATGGCAATCTCCATCCTGGCTATGGGGGGGACAACTACTCTCAGAGGCAACCACCGCCTCTTCCTAGCAATGAGGTGTAGCCTGTGAGCAGTGGCTCAGCCAGGACCACTGCGCAGACTCCACAGGGCTGACCTTGTCGCCTCCCACCAGAAGGACAGCGATGTCAGCACTGGGAGGTGAAAGGCAGGACAGGTTGGATGACAGCACACAGAGGCAACACTTCTGGAAAGTGCTCCAGGTTTCAAAGCATCTCACAGAGATAAGAAGCTGGGGCTGCACAGAGCAAAGGGCCTGAGGGTTGAGGACAGGAGCGGAGGCTGCTGAAATCGCAGCAGGGAGAGTCCCATTTGCTATGTACCCCAAGCAGAGCTGCCAGGAGGGGACAGTGTCTTCGTAGCCTCCCCAGTGCAGCCAGGCAGCAGCAAAGACTTGCAGAGAGCACATCGCTGGCCCACAGGGGCAGGACATTTTGTACTGCTCCCACAACACAGAGCCAGCTGTGTGGGTTTAGCATCGCATCCCCCAGCGCAGCCTGCAGGACTGCTCTGCTCACTGGCTCTCCCTTATCGCCACATCCCAGGCCTCTTCTGCCCTATCTTGCTAATGAGCGCTGGGAGAAAAAGCCAATAGCCTGCCTGCTGTAAACGGCAAGCGGGCTTTGTACTGCCAAAAATAAGAAAGCAGGTAGATTCTGCATAAGCATTATTGTTTTCATTTATACAATGTGCCGCAATACCCACCACCACAAACAGCTCTCCCTGACCCATGCTAGGGTTCAAGCACAGTTTAACACAGGTCCCCCTCATACCTGTGCTCCAAAAAAATAACAAGATCCCTCAGCACAACTGCAATATTATATTGAAATTCTAAATCCACACACTTCCAGACATTCAGGAAAGAGTTAACCCTAATTCACCACAAATCTGCTCCATCAAATCTATTCTCAATGCCTTCCCAAAATGGTATCTTTGATTTATTGATATTTTTCATTAAACTCACCAATACACTTTTCATTTAACCAATAACGGATACATCACAACAAAATGGATATGTAATAGACAGAAACTGCGCAGGACTGCCACTGTAACTACTTTAAGCCCTCAAAAAATTTAAATTCATATTGACTTCCAAGATAGCAAGATATTATGTCTCAGTGTCCAAAGTACTCATCAGACACATTAGCAGACAGCCCAAACGCTTGCACTTGGTAAGACCTGAAGAGCACACAAGTTGGTAGGCACAAAGACCAATAAAAAGACTCAAGGAGAAAAATGAAATCAGATAGGACATAAGCATACACCATAGCTCATCTACACAAAAGACTGTTCCTATCATGAATATAGGATTACAAGGGGGACGGAATAGTTTTTTTCTGAAAACAGCTGACTAGTGGAAATGAAAAGCATCCTGTATGCCACTGGAAATGCTCCTTTCACTGCTCTGTGCCCGTACAGTCCCCTGCAACACAGCATCCTTTCTGGGGTACGGAAACCCAAGAGCAGCATGGACTCCTGCGCAGAGAACCAGTGGGGACTCAGGAAAGGTGGCCTACATGGGACCACTGCATCCCATCCACAGCAGAGAGCAGGCATGGGGATGTGGTCACACTCCTCAGGTGGGTGAGCAGGGTAGGCAGAGGCACAGCAGCATGGGCTCAGGCTGCTCTGGGAGGCTGCGGGGCAGCACAGGTACCTCCGAGCCAGAGGATCTGCTGGACCATCCCTCAGTGCTCTGACAACCCCAGGGAAAAGAACAGGCAAGAAAGCAGAACTGGATGAAATGACAGAAACAGCAGTGAGCAAGCCAGATTCCAAGAAAATACAAAAACGCCATAGTGAAAGCACAAAGACTGACTTCCCCTGAGCTACGTAACGTGGTGTGACAGCAGACGCACGCACGCTCCTGTGGGAAGCCCAGACCCCAACTGCACGAACTCCATGTGCACCAGCATGCAAACAGCAGGGAATTACGGACAGCCCTGTTCATACGTGCACAGGGAGACAGAGAACTCACCTCAGCAAATACAGGACTTTTCAGTGGTAAATTCTGTTAGCAGTCCGAGACGACCCCAATCCCAGCATTTCATGGCACGCTGCAGCACTCGACTGTCACTTCCATGGCTGCAGAGACTGCAGCACCCAATCACCAGCCACACCAAATCATCAGCAGAAGGCAGAGGATGGGAACTCTGTGCACTCTGCCCAATGATGAGAGCCACAGACAAAGAAATTAAAATCCTGCCCTCCAAGACAACCCTTAAATCCACTGTGAAACTTTTTCCAGTGTTTAGAAACAAGCAAGCAGATTGAAGACTTGGTTTCTGAGTTAAGGAGGCAGCCAACAAATGTCACCAGCATAGATATCCATGATTCCTAGAAAAACTGCCAAGTTCGAAGGCAGAAGGCTATTCAGGATGAAAGCTGTTTTTAAGCAGCACTGGAGGCAGGAGTGAACATCATGAGGAATAGCCTGGCTTCAGAACAGTTCCTATTTGACTCATGCAGGGTTTTGATTTATGATTCATACCTTAAGTATAAACCTGAGTCGAAGTTCAGAGCTATAATTTTTACAATATAAAAATAGTAAACCAATGTCAACCAACCCCTCTGTAGTTGCTACCATTTCTGTTTTCTTTCCTTTGACGTTTAGCATAACTTTAAAGAAAAATGCCGGGGTTTTGTTTGAGAAATTATACATACCTCAAGTGATCATTTCCTATAGACTCAAGGGAAGTTAAGTATTTTCTGTGCATACACTTAGATCTCAGTGAATCACTCAGGTGTAAATCCAAGATGTATGCTGCGCAGATGAGAGGAAGAAACTAGCTCCAGCTGGTTTCCTAAATGAAACCTGTATTTTTATGTGGCCTCTCAGTCCTCTGATAAATCTTAAAGCCATTAGCTAACTCCAACGAAATCTCATACAGCACTCAAACCCTAATTTCTTGTCAAGTAGCAGATGTGTGCAAAGGGTCCATCAGCACAGGTGTAATGTGGAGCCTTAGCATCTCCTTTGGCTGCCACCCAGGGAACCAAGGGCAGAGCTGGGGAATTTGCAAGGTTTAGGGAAATGCGGCAACCAGAAGTCCTTGGAGAAGGGGGGAGTCATTACAAGTGGTAGAGCTGGGGCAGGCACAGTGGGGATGCAGGGATGAAGGACATCCATCTACCAAAAGGTGAGTCTCTGCTGGTTCTGCTGCTCATGGGACAACTTGCAAACCCTGGGCTTGCACCCCAGCAGACCTGGGTGCTGGTGTGGAAGAGCTTGATTCCATAGCCACCCTGCTGTTCAAGTCACTGAGCACCCCAACATCACCAGTTCCCAGGAGTTTCAAGAAGGGAACAACAAAGTACAGCCAGATCCAGCAACAACAGAGGGAGAGACACACTCCCTGTGTGCTCCTTCTGAGGTCACATCTAAAAACCTGAGTCTATGCAAATTTTGCAAAAGCCAGTAGGAAATCAGAGGATCCGTCCCCAGTGCAATCACACAGCCTTACACACCCGAAGTCTTGGGTTGCTGGGTGCTTCCTCTCACCAGTCACCCTGGTCACCAGAGAAGTCAATGCAGGTGTGAGGGTACAGGAACAGAATCACAGAATGGTTTTGGTTTGAAAAGACCTTTAAGATCATCGAGTCCAATCACAGATCCAGCCCTAAGTCCACTACTAGACCATGTCCCTAAGCACAACATCTCATCGTCTTTTAAACACCTCCAGGGACGGTGACTTCAACACCTCCCTGGGCAGCCCCTTCCAGTGCTTGATGAACCTTTCAGTAAAGAAATTCCTCCTAATATCCAACTAAAACTTCCCCTGGTGCACCTTGAGGCCATTTCCACTTGTCCCATCACTAGCTCTGAGGGAGAAGAACGCTCTCCTCTCAGTGCACAGGTACAAATGTCACACTTGAAGCCAGTGATCCCTGCTCTGGAGGACACAACTCAAGCCCAGAAGTGGCCTTGCAGGTGGCCATGTGCCCTGTACCTGCAGTACAGGCATTCAGGAGTTTGCCTCATTTCAAATGAACATACTTTGTGCTCAATAAATGTCAAGCTTTTGGCTTGGAGAAATGAAAGGACGATAAATATCTAAAGCCAGTCCTTTTAAGGGAATGGTCTCCTGCATGTTTTTTTTTTAGATTCTTTTTTAGGCTGATCTCATTTTCTCAGCCAGAGATGAAAACACCTTTTTAACAAGTCATAAACACAGATCCAGGCTGCAGCATCAAGCACTGTTGGTCTGCTTGGGCTCTGCATCAACACCTTGAATGCAGAAGATGTTGAATCCTCTTGTTAAAGCTACAAGAGATTTCCTACAGACTTCCTCTGCACTGGACTTGCAGTCCAAGCCACACTAGAAAGCATCTAGCCAAGCAGTCCACAGAGGAGGGTATTCCCCTTTGGTTAGCACCACTGAGGCTGTCGCTAGATGCTGCATCTAGTTTGATGCTTCCCAGTAGAAGACAGCCCTTGATAAGCTGAAGAGATGCAGGGCCATCAGGATGGGCAGGAGGCTGGGGCACAGAAGATGTGAGAAATGGAGCGAACTGGATTTCTTCATCCTGGAGAAGGGAAGGCTGCAGCCAGATCTAGTTTCAGTCAGCCATCTGCTGCCTAAGGGGAAAGGATTTCAAGAAAAGATAGCAGACTTTCCTAAGAGGTGCAGAGAGGAAGGACAAGGGGTAATATCCATCCTTGACATTCAATGCTGAACTGGACAAGGCCTTGGGCAACCTGACCTAGCTCTGGGAGTAGGCCTGCTCAGAGGAGGATGCTGGACTAGGAACTTCCTTCTCATCTAAACCTTCTGTGACCTGGTCTCAGAAGAAAGCACAGGTCTGTCCAGCTGTCCAAGTTCCTCTTCTGAATGCCAGCAGGTTACACAGGATGGAAACTGGGCTTCAAGCTGATCCCCTGCATTTCATTAAAACCTTGTGATTCAAGTTTGAACTCTGCTTCAGTGTACACAAGGGGGCTTAGCTGCCATCCCCTGAACCAAACTGTTTAACCACCCTGAGTTCAGACATGGCTGAAGGTCACCTTGGCTAAATCCTTCACTTCTGCAGCATGCGAGTGAGTCACTCAGCCTCCAGGAGGCCATCACAGTATCTTGCTTTGCAGCTTTCTCATACTCAGAAGCCCTTGTGCAGCTTGCAGAATGGCCAAGCATCATCTTGAATGATTCTCAGTAAAACAGAGCATACAGGTAGTTAACATCTCCATCTCCTGGTCAGCAAGCAGTGCCCATCCGGTGTATCTTCATCCCTGAGCCTTTCCACGGCAGTGCCGGCACATCCATGCCCTGGATGAGAAGAGTGGACAGAGAAAAGACTGGGGATGCTCGGGACAGTGAGAAGTTCTGACATGTCGGATGCAGAAAGAAGAGTTCAGCACACACCCTCACTGCTCCAGGCAAGCCAGCCATCAAACAGAAAGACTGAGTCATTTTCAGCCTCTCTGCAAAAGGTTCATGCCCAAGGTTCATCCCCCAGTGGGGAATCTGCTGTCCCTTCAGAAAACTCAGACTTCTCCAAGAAATATCTAGATTTCCTCTGGTTCGGTAAAAAACTCACTACCAGCAGCCATTAACGTAAGACACACTGAAATTCCTATTTGAAAATAAACATCTGGAAGGAGGCATTATGGATCTATCAAAGCATACTGTGACTTTTGCCTCTCTAAGTGACATGCCTGCCATGCACAACACATAACACTATAGTTATCACCACCACGCAAAACCCTGCAGCAATTAAGTTCAATATGCTGCAGACAACACTTACTGATGCTGCTGCTTCATTCCCACAGGGATCCCCATGCCAGAGCTGACATCCTTGCACTTGATAGCTCCACAGCAAATCACTTGCAGTCCAAGGTTTCACTCAGGAAAACTCTCTGTGCTTGACCAAAGTGATTTCTCTCTTCACCCACCAGTGCTGAGGGAAGTCTTATGCTGGTTGCATTCTCCTGGACCTCCCTCTCACCTTGTGTGCCAGGAAGTGCAGTTCTCCCATTTCCTAACCTGATACCCAGAAACTGCCTGTATCTCCTGCCCTGCCTCTCCCCAACCCTCCTGCAGCCTGCCAGCCACACAGCTCAACACTAGCTCTCACCAAGAAGCCTTTCTCATCAGGGCCATTCAGAAAATAGCCTGAATTTTTGGTGACCAAGCAACACATAAATGGGGTCAAACTCTGCCAAAGTCCATATACAGAGCATCCCAGCTGTATCTCCCCTTTGCATATTATTAAGGCACACACTTGTTAACACAGTTACGTGTTTTCCTATCTGGGGTGAGGTTCTCTCATGCACCTGGCATGTACTTAATTGCTTAATTACTAATCCCTACGAAAAGTGCGTGAGCACACTTGAGTCATTACTGACGCTGCGCACTCTGTTCCTGCTCTGTAACTCGAACCCTTCCACTTAGAAACTCCATCACCTCATCTGAAAAGGGATCCTGGGTGTCTTGCCTCAACTTCTGTGAATCCTCAGATAGACTCTTGCTTCTCCAGCACACTGCAGTTGCAGGAAGCAGTTCACCTGATGTGAACACAGGAGCAGAAAGGCTCCTGTCTGGTGCTGAGCAGTGCCTTGGACCCTTCGACAGGCAATGGTGATGTCCTGTAACACAGAGGCCCTGCCAGACTGTCCAGAGCAAAGCACAGCAAGATGTTAGTGACACACCTACACCTGCATGCTCCTGATCCCACCGCTCTGCTGGTGTTGCTGAAACAGAGGAAGTGAAATGCTATATTAAGGTACAGCTAATAACCCTTGATACACTGACGATTAATGAACACCAGAGCAAAATGAGCACTGTTCCAGCAGCAATGAGCATCTGGTATATGCTGTGCACCAAATCTGAACAAGACATTTAACAGGGGTGGGACCCTCACAGTCCTGCAAGGCCTGAGGAAAAAAAGACACTACTTCCAGCTGTCAGAGCCACCACACCTCAGGGTGCTGAAATGGGGCAGAGCTCTGGGGAAGCACCGCTGTAGCATTGTTTCGACGCTTCTCCCAGGGCATCTGCTACTGGTTGCTGCCAGCCAGTGCATCCTGGGCTGGATAGACTTTGAGATAGCCTCTGATATGTGTTTATTCCATTCACCATGAATGAGGAGAAAGAACTCCCTCCCAGGAGGGTGATGCAGCTCTGAGACAGGACACGAAGGAGGTGGGGTCTCCATCTTTGGGGGTTTCTAGACATAGGCCATATGAAGCCGCAGCTTCCCTGGCTGAGGAGAGATCTGCTGTGCGCTTGGGATGGACTAGAGAACTGCTGAGCCACCAGCAGTGCTGGGGTTCTGTGACAAAAAATGTAGCCATTTAGCAACATGGAGCCATAGAACACAATTTTTATCTCCTGTTTCTTCCAAGAGTATGATGATTTTATAAAGTAAACATGTTTTGACTACAAGTCCTTGCCTGGAATAGAGACGTGAAGACAAGAGTCTTCCTAGTTCATGGTGGGCAATGGCTGTCAACTACAGAGGAAAACAATCAGAAGGCAGATCCCAGCCTCTTCCCCTTGAGCTGCCCTGGGCTTTCACAAAAACTCAACATACCTGAAAAACAGTGAGGCAGCAAAGTAAAACAAATCATCTGCAAACATTACATTCAGTAGCACAACACTCCGGGGGATGGAGTCACACATCTAGCAATAGGGGATGGATGCTTCTTATAAAAGGATCATTCAGGATCTCTTGAAAAGATAAATTGAATTGTACTTTGGGTGAATGAAAGTAAAACACAGGAAAAGGAAGTTAGTAATGAACTAGACCAGGCTATCTCCACATCCATTTGACTTTCCAAAATGCACCAAGCAGGAGGGGAGGCAGCAACATATTCCCAATATTATGCAAAAAACATTACCTGGAGAAAAGCCAGCAGCCCATCACAGCTGAGAAATGTGTGGAGAAAAGAAGAAGACAAGTCAGTCTGCAAAACAAAGCCATACAAAGGGGGGGAAAAAACCAAACCCCAACCAAAAAAAGAGCCCTGACAGGAGAAAAACAGAGACCTTGAAATGAGCAGTAGTGAGCAAATGATGCAGTGTGCTTCCTGGAATATCCAAATGCATACATAGGGCAACAGGTACCAACACCACGGACACTGCAAAAAGCATTCGGCTCTGGGCACTACAGTACCAGCAAGACACTGCTTGGCTTCAATGTTGTAGCCCAGCTCCTTTTTCCAAAAAGAAAAAAGATTAAGAACTCAGTCTCATAACCTAAGGTAGGGTTTCCATGCTCAAAAGCTTGCCGGGATTTGCTCTATCAGACAGTCTGAGAGGAGGTGCCACCTCTTGGCACAAATCTTGTATTTTTGATGAGAAATGAGGAACTAATTCACCCCTGTGTGAGCTGGCGAGTCATACATGACGATTTTATAGAGACCTAAAAATAACCTCAGTCACATGGCTGAGCACCTTTCTGGCTCAAGGCCCAAAACCCAAGAAAAGATGTAAAGCAACTAGAGAGAGGACCTCTGCCTAGGGGTAGGGACAGGTCGTCCAGAAGAGGGACAGTGGACAATAGGTTCTGTCCAACAAACCATCCAGAACCCTTTCAAAAGCAGAAGTGGACAGATGAGCCCATCAGGATGGCATGTCACTGGGGGCAGAAGCTGTGCTCGGCTGACAGAACTTTTGAGATAGGCAGTGCCTTCCAAGCAAGGCAGTAAATAATTCAAGCCAGACAAAGCACGGCTGTGGAAAACACTCCACACGGACTCACGGAATCTTCCCCTTCTGCTAATTTCTACTTTTGCCGTACAAAAGCAGCACAGCTTTTTATTGCTCCATGCCCTGGAGAACC
>NW_010195986.1:0-13070 GCF_000695765.1 Mesitornis unicolor
CCTTCTAATTCTCAAAATGTGGTTCTTTATCACCGCAAGATAATGAAGATGACAGAATATGAAGAAGGACATTTCAAGTCTTGTTTTTGGTTTTTATCTCTGAATATTGGTTGCAGTGCACACTGGCTTAAATTTTTTCCATTTTATTAGTGTTTGTTGAGTAATTTATAGTGATCATGTCAGGTGGCTAAAATTACCTTGCTTTCCTTGATAAATAATAAAATATAATTTTAATTACCATAAGCCTTCTCTCAACTAATATCTTCACAAATATAGATAAAAAGTTGCTCCTTTTCTTTTTTATTAATTTTTAAAATGTTCTGTCTTGTGCTCTGAGGACATGGTCCACAGGTGAAAGGAAGATTGCCATTTATTTACATCATATAGTAAAACTTGGCTGTTGATACTTGTGTACAGTCCTTCTTGTTAGTGCTGTGGATAGTTATACTCCAGTCAGCAGTTTATGTTTGGGAAACTATAGCTAATTAAAACCATTTTGCCCAGGTGAGTTGGCTCTTTTCACTCTGCTGATGTCTATAGAAGACTTCTCTGTGAAAGTATTATATGTAACTGAGCAATATGGTTTATATTCAGAGAACACTTTCCACCTCAGAAAAGTCTTTGTTGCCCCTAAAGTGAATATTATTGATTATTCTAGCACTCAAAAAAAGTCAGTGAGCTATGTAACTATGTTATTATTTGTTTTGTTAAAACAGACTCTAATTTTTGAGAGCAAAATTAGCAAAGCACAACAAGGAGGTAATAAAGAAACCAAATTCCATCCCCTCTTAAAAATAACCAAGAGGAGTCATTTTAGTGTAATAGTAAATGTGGCAGGGGAAAGTATCTGAAACATCTGAGGCAGTAAAATCAGCTACAACAAAAGCATTAAAACAGTCTCAGAAGAATCTGGCCTTCAGGTGTTGTCTCAGTCAATTCAAGAAATCATAAAACTTGCTGTGACAAAACACTGGTTTGACCTGGCAGCTTCTGATATATTTGAACCCCAGTCAGGTTTCAAGGTTAAAGCCATATTTGTATTTTCAGAGTTTTTCTTCATAATTGGTAAGGTTACATCTATGAATATTATAATATCTAATATGAAAATTCCTAGTAGGTTAAAAGGCAATCTATCATCATCTTTAAAATGTGATGTTAACAGCTTTATAGTTAAATTAGACCATGAAAAATGGCTAAAGGTTGTCTATGAAAAAGCTCTTTTTTATGACAAAGATAATTGAACCCATAGAGAAGAATGTATAAACTGAAAATGATTTAGAAAATTCATCATGAAAATGTGTCATTATATTAATTTAGAGAGAAAAAGAAATTATTTACCTATCTTTAATGAATTCATCTTTCTCTACAGACAGGCTAAGAAAATGTCAAAATGTTAATGATGAACATGTCAAAAGTTAGACTTTAACCTTGTCATATTCTGTGTAAGGCTGAGCAGTCAAAACCAGCATATTTTTCTTTTTTAAGAATAAAGGAAAAATATTTAGGATAAATTGAATTCAGTCAAAGTGTTAGCTTTTCTCCCCCTTATATCAATATATTATGCAATGAAAAAGAGTGTTCTAAGAGCACTGTAAATTTCACTTCAGACTGCATACAAATGGCTTAAACTGTTCTCAGAATGTGGTTCTTTATCACCACAAGATAATGAAGATGACAGAATATGAAAAAGGACATTTCAAGTCCTGTTCTTAGTTTTCATTTCTGAATATTGGTTGCAGTGCAAACTGACTTAATATTTTTCCATTTTATTAGTGTTTGTTGAGAAATTTATAGTCAGAGCTATTAATTGTCCCAGAAATGAAACCAATGAATACACCTCTAGGGCGAATAATAATGAGGGTGAACAGTAATGAGTCAGAACATCCAAAGTACTAGATAATAACTAAGATATATCAGACCCTGGAACATGTAACTTCTTTCTAAAATAAGTGTTCAAATATTATTTAACTGTTCTCTTAGACATTTTTCATAATTAATCTTCATTTTAGTTCTTAATTTTCTTAGTGTTCAAATATAAAAAAATATTTTGAGCACCTCTATTTAGTGCTTGGGCTCCACAGAATTTTGTGAATTCTCACAAGAAAGAGGCATTTTTTTTCATGACAAATGAGGGGTTTTAAAAAATAAGTATGGGCAATATCTCATTTGTAGAAAAGGAAAGAAAGGAAAAGGAAAGAAAAGGAAAGAAAAGGAAAGAAAAAAGGAAAGGACAGGAAAGGACAGGACAGGACAGGAAAGGAAAAGAAAGGAAAGGAAAGGAAAGGAAAGGAAAGGAAAGGAAAGGAAAGGAAAGGAAAGGAAAGGAATTAGAATTGTATTGAACCTACTGGGTATTTTAGTTTTGTTCGCCACTCATTAAATTAAAAAAATGCTATTATTTCTATTTTACTAGAGTACTGATTCAGCCAGGAAAGAAATTATTCTCCTGAAAATGTAGTTGAAAGATCTTTGGACAGGTTTTGTAAAGGAAGAAAGGCATGTATCTGAGGGTATATAAATGTGAACTTGTATATCTCAAAAACTTCATAAGTTTTGTAATGTATTAAGGTGAACTGCTGACACTTAATAAAAAATTGGGGTTGTTTCTGCTCTCATTTACATTGGCTTCATATGAATATATGCTGCTTACTTCTGTTAAATCCATTTTAATTTAAATAAGTGTAAGAGAATGTTAAAAGGGGTCCATTTGGTTTATTTTTTTCCCCATAATGTGCATATTTCTATACATTTCATTACAGCCAAATCACAGCTGAGGAGCTGTTATAATGCACTTGGTCAAAGTTCATGGCTGTTATGCTTCTGTCCCCTTCCTACTCAGCTTGCTAAACAGAACAGACCAAAAAATATCTGTTCAGAAAAGGACAGGAAAATAAAATATACTGTTATGCCTATGCTTCTGTGGCAGTAACTGAATACAGTGTAAAGGAATTACTGTGATGATCTTTTAACATCTTAGTGTTCCTCCACAGAGAGAAAATCAATAGTTTGATCAAATCAGCTATTAAGACAGCAGAGAACAAGCTTCCAAGATAAAAGGAAGACATTTTTTAGGATGAGGGTGCTGAAACACTGGAACAGGTTGCCCAGAGAGGTGGTAGATGCTCCATCCCTGGAAACAAGCAAGGTCAGGTTGGACAGGGCTCTGAGCAACCTGATCTAACTGAAGATGTCCCTCCTCATGGCAAGGCGGGTAGACTAGGTCACCTTTAAAGCTCCCTTCCAACCCAAAGTATTCTGTGATCCTATGAAAACATATTGATATGTAGAAATGGCTACTCTTATGCATTACATACTTTTTGGTGTGGATGGGAAACAAACAGAAAAAACTATACATCTTCCATGCACAGTGGATTTAAATCTAATATTTGTCATTGGGTTACCTAATTATAAATACATTTTTGACCAAGTTAAAGTTCATACAGAAGGAAGTATACAGAACAGCAGACAAAGCTCTGTAAGTTCCTTTTATAGAACAGTATAAAAAATACAAACTTGTTTACTACAAAGAAGCAATAGTTCAAGAAAAGATTTTTTTTTTAAAGATTACCTTTTTCACGGTCGATAACATTTTGTCATAAATGGAGGATCTCATGAGTAAAAGAGGTTATCAGAAGTATAATTTGTAAACATATTTGATTTATTTCCATAATAAAGAACTACATATTAGAGACAAATGAGATGTTGGACCTAGAACTTTTAAATTACATTATGTGTAAAGAAAAGCTAGATGCAAAGACCAGATCAATAGCCCAGTGCTTTATGAAGCTGAATTGTAAGTTAGTACACACCTCAGACATATATTCTGAGATCTCTGTGTAAACACAAGGAAACATATTTTGAAATAATGACTAAGGTGATTACCATTATCAGATAGAAAACAAAAATATCACTGTTGGAAACAAAATACATGTGAATTACTAGTGACAAAAAGGAACCCACCCCTCTAAAGTTCAATTTGCACAGACCAATATAATGCAAGAGAAAGGAGAATCTAGTATTTTACAGTAATTCTCTTGAATATGATGTTCCAGAGACATAGAACGTTAAACCTGGTTATAATTATTTTACTTTTTAATTAAGAATTAAATAACCTTATTAGAATAATGTTCTATAACCATCCAAACTACTTCTCTACAAGAAGCTCAATTACTGAAGTGTCTGCATGAGTTACAGAGACAATTCCACCAATCAAGAAGCACAGGAAAGGTCATATTTAATGTTTCATATTAGGCATACTTTGTTAGTGCTGTTAAATAACATTTCTGTGGATTAAATTCCTGTCAACTGGTTGATTTTTTGCATTTCATTAATTCATTCTGTTATTAATGTCATGATAAGTGCTAAAGAAATACAACTTCTTTCACTAATAGATTGTCATAGTGATGCTCGACTAGATCTTTTCCTTGGTAAACTTTCTCTTAAGTAAGTCCGAGATGAGGAATAGCCAAATTGAGGCATGAATGTGCTAAAATAATGGTAATGTATCCCTTACATCTATGCCTTTTTTCATAAAGATCAATACATATATGAGCAGAAAAGCTGTAACTTCATCTGTCTTGGAGAAAGAGGAGATAGTACACAACCTGCCCTTCCTCAGTGCAGTTTTGCTGCTAACAGGGAATAACTTGATGTACTTCAATCTTTACGTTTCTATGGTCTTTCCAAAGATGGTTTTAGGTGGATAAACTGTGTGTTTTGAAATGTTAAGAAACCATACAGACAGAGTGGTCATAATCCCTCAGACAGTCAGGGCAGTGAGCATTTGGGTGTATTTTGGGTATCATGGGCCTGAAAGGCAACATTGAAGTATGTGTACATATATAACCTCATATGAATTATAGACCTATTAGCATACCTACTAGGAGTGACCCCATATCTAAGTAAGTTTTAAAGATCTTCTAAAACACTTCAGCCATAAAACATGATTATTTAGTCTCCTTTACATCTGGCCATAAGCACAAGAGGTCTCACTGGATGACCCAGAATGTTGTATTGAAATTAAAAATGGCTACAAATGCTTAGCTTGAAATGTGTCAGTGTAGGTAAGCTTCTAGTGAGCCTCCAAAATGACAGTGCAGAATAAGCATCCTCCCATGACATATTTACATAGACAATGGAACTGGGAATCTGAAAGAGTTTTTCTGAGTCACGAAAAATGCAAAAGATATAACTGTTTTGTACTGGTTTCTAATTCAGAATAAGACAAATAATTCTCTCAGTCCACTGTGTAGACTGTACCTGCATCAACTACAACAGGAAAGTAAAAGTCTGGCTCACATTGATATATGCACAGGTAAGTATCTTAATCTGTAAATTCAATACCAATAGTGAAATTGCAATATCTGAAGAATTACTATGAGGGATTTTACAATTTATGAGGAGAAGCTAAGCAAAAATTATCAAGCTGTGTAAATACTCAGAAAATTAGGTAGTGGGCACAGCATCAGAACTTGAGCAGAATACTCATTTCTGTACCTGTTATATTTCAGATATTTTGTCACAAAAAACAATGTGTCTTCCTGGTATCCTGGCTTTTAATTAAACAAACCGAATCTGGAATAAATTGTTTAATTTTCTCAGGAAGACATACTGAGTTCATGCACAGGATAGTTCCAAGATAGTTATGGAAAAAATCACAATCTGTAGTATTTAAAAAAAATTATTTAGAAGCACTTCATCTTTATCACAACTTAATTAGTGATATAAAAAAATAATAGAAATAGCAAATTCATGTACAGTCTAGTAAATGCACATATGCTGTGCCCTTGTGAAACTAACCCAAACCTGCTTTGCAGAGGAAGCGTTTGGATATTTTGGTTATATCTACAAACTACTAGATTCTTAAAAGAGGTAGCTTCAAGATATCTTTTCAAAAACAAGGTGGCATCACAAAAAATCAGGGTGTTGGGTTTTTTTTTGCTTTCTTTCCCTTCTTTTTATTTTGTCTCCTTTCTTTTCCTCCTCCTCCAATCATTCATTACCTCCTTCATTACCTGGACAAATAGCAGGGAAATTGAATATTATGCTAACTGCATTTACCAATTTTTCTCAAAGCACTTGTTATTTGAACTGTTTCAATTACACCTGAAATCATTGTAATCACAGTTCTCCCAAGGGCCTGGCTTTTTTTGTCTTCTCTTACTCAGATCTCATTGTGATGGTCTAGGTAAAGGAAACATTTTGTACCATTTATTCGAGCTATTTCTTCTGCTCTTATCTCCTACTGCTCAAAGGGCAGCTTTACCAGTGTTCCTCAGCTACACAAGCCAGAATGTTTCTTATGGACTTACTTCAGTCTTTCTATGTGCTTCAGACTTCTCTTCCCCAGTCTTGCTAAGTCTTCAAATCATTCATTTTATTGTCTGCATTGCAGATTTCAGACCCTTGGGTCTGTTGTACCAATCCAAGACCAGTCACAAAGGTTTCTATGCAAACAAATCCTATAACACAAATCCTGTTTCTAATTGGGATAAATTAAGAATTAGAGTGAAGTACTATGGATCTAGGCCAAATTGGCTTTTGTTTTCTGCTTGAGATTTTAGGAAACCAGTTCTCCATATCAGTTCTTGTGGCTATATCGGTAAATACCAGAGTGACATTGCCCTGAGATAAAAATCTGTTCTGCAGAACAGGGGACTGAGCAGAACGTTCCTGTAAATCCTGTATTTTCTACATACTCTTTACAGCCATGTGGACACTGGAGTAGTTTAATACTTTCTGCAGGTGACTATGTTTAACCATGTATGACACCACAGTTATGTTCTCATTTTGCCTTCCCTGGCTTTTTTTGCACATGGATCATCTCAAGGCTTTTATAATAGTGTCATCCTTATGAAGCTTGTCTGACAAAAGAAGGTGCTTTTTTTGATAGAGTTGCACACACCAATTCAACAAGTTTAAGCAGGATATGCTTTACTAAATGGCACCATGCTACTACAGAAAAGCTATATACAACTGATTATGACTTTAAGTAAGTGAATGCAAATTGTTTCCTGAACAGAAATATTTAGTGGCTATTTTGGTGCATTTCTTTTGCTTTAACTATTACATGTAAAATATTTAAGACAAAAATATTTAATCTAAAATGCATCTTAACATAAGCGATTATGAAAACAGCCTTTTTATTGTTGTGTTCATGTGATTCAGGTTTACAAAGAATTGAGATCCTTAAATATAACCTTCTGCATGCTTAAATAAAATTATTCTTCTTTACTTACTAGCTAAACCACTTAAATGACAGTTTACTATTTTTGACATTCATGTTTTAGTCATATTTCTACTTCATAATCAGCACTTGACCTTAGCGTATTTGCTGCCTGACTGCAGAGCAGTGTTAAATTGAATAGAGAAGGATCTGGGTATCACATGTTGATGAAAAGCATCTTTACACATCCACAATTTCCCCTTAGTCAAGAGTTAGAATTTTAAGCTGATTCTTCTGTTTATATTGCAGGAATCCTTTGATAGTTTTAAAAATATGCTGTTGTTTAAACTTTCTTATAGTGGAGTCTTTGAAACCATCTATCTCTTTAAAAAAAAGGTTCTGCACAATAAACATACAATCATTTTTAAAACATCTGCTTTAAAGGTTACTATGATTGACTAGGGCTGAGACTGCTCATACAAGGTCAGGGCAAAGTTCACCCTACCCCAGTACCAAGTCTCCACTGAGGGTAAATAGGACTACAAAGGTTAAAACTGAATCAGAAACTATGCTTGTACTGAGATAAAGAAGATATTGCAGTTCATGTAAGGGCATGTAGGTGCTTGCTTGACCCTGCTCTCTGTTTAAGCTTGTGAAAGTCTGGTCTTCCCTTAGTGTTTAAATCTGAGATATTCTGCTTTAGCTCTTCCCATGCTATTTTCTGCAGGGTGAAATAATACAAGGAGAACCCTATTAATAAACCATGAATCTATAGCCCATTAAAAAAAATTATTTCTGCAGATTTCATCAAGCTGTTCAGAGCTGCAGTGCAGTTCTGCAGGTAATTCTCTGCTGTCTTATATTTACCATGTATATACAGAGTTTCCAGAGGAGTCTTGATGTGGACTAAACTCCTATTAAAGAGAAACCCACGTGAACACCACATCTGCTCCTTTTGGGAAGCTTTGAGTCATTTTGATTGAGTACTTTACTTACTTTACTTTGAAGTAAAACTCCAAAATGTAAACACTGTCAAAATTCAGACCTCAACACAGAATAGCTCAGTCTATTGTCCTGCTGATGTTGCACCAAATTGCTTTTCAAGGTAGAGATACTCACTACCTTCAAGGTTCTGATTTCAGTTTTTAAGTTCCAATATGGAAGCGATTTTCAGCTTGTTAAATCTCAGAATCTCCCCACACTGGAAAGAAAACATTAGGTTTGCATATGTTGCCTCTGTCTTTCAGCTGCCAGTATTATTAAACCATTCAGAGGCACAAATGTAGCTTTATAGTTTAGACAAAAAAATCCAAAGCAAATAAATGGGACTTTTGATGGAAAGTTGTATGCTAATAAGAAATCAAATAATTATGTATGAGTTGAAGTCCTTCCCAATCACTTTTCAGATTAATGAATTCAGTCTCCATTTTTCAGCTTTTATTTGAGCATAAAAACCAACATGATTGTATGGAGGCTAGAAAAGTTGTACTAGAACATTAGCTACAAATATAATATCTCTATGGGAAGCTGGATAAAGGTAAAATTGATAGATAAAAGACACTAGGGTACTTGGGAAAAGCAAGAAAGCCAGCAATTTAAAAGCCTACATGTGAACTGATCTATGAAGTTTTGAGAGAAAACAAAATTAGTATTTCTTCTGGAATGTATAATATACTTCCATGGGGAAAGGATGGGAAATGTAGTCATTTAAAGTACACCAGATGTCAGATAATTGGAGAGTATTATTTTCCTCTGTAGGAAAAAGCATTGTCCCTCATGATTGCATGAAGAGGCTTGCATTCCCATTGTTTTGGCTGCTGCTGCTTCACAGAGCAATAGAGCAAGAGACATTGCAAGAGGTTCTTCACATGCCAGGAGGAAAAATAAATAGATATAAAATGACAGAGCTAAAGGTCACCAAGTAGTGGCAGTTATACAATGGATTTTGAATCTTAAATAGCAGCATGAAGGAGGAAAAAATACCCAAGCTCTTGCGGGGCTCAGTCTCAGATTCCATCAGTTACGGAGAAACGGGGAAGGTTATTAAAACTGAAAATGTGAACAGCAGTTTTCTTGGCACCATTCAAATTGACTTAAATGGTATCAATGCTAAGCTGTTTGCTTGCTTATTTTGTTTGTGCACTGGAGAAAATGTTCAGCAATTCATCCTCTTGTTAAGAATTTATACTTTAAGATTTACTGTGTAATGTAGCCAGTGATAAATTGGTTTATCTACAACCTGAACATGTTAGAGCTTGGAAACATTTTTCAAACTTTTTTCTTAGAAGAACTCTATTTATCTCTCTCCCTTTCCTTTTTACTTTATGTTTTATTGCAGTTCTTATTCAGTACTTGGAAAAAAAGTGTGTTACAAGGTCCTTTAAAGACAAAAGCTGTTGTCAGTTATCACAAATGTAGCCTTCACTTGAGAGGCACTAATCTGCAATCACATCTAGTTTCACTTATGAGCCTGTGATTAAATGAAGTATTAATCTCCTTTACTTGTATAAATGAAATTTGCAAAAATCATAGCTGTTGTTTCATATCTTTCTGTAAAAAATAATGATCGATAAATGTAAATAATTTTCTATTTAAATATCTCTATTGCTGTAGTAGGTAAGAAAGAGCATTTTACTCATATGTTAATAACTTGCTAATTGTTTAAAGAAGAGATAGATGTCTGCACCAGTCCAGTGTAAAGGACATTAGCATTTAAAAGGAAATAAGAGACAGGAAAGTCCAGGAAGAAAACTTCTTCCTGGTAAATTGACTGTCAATATTTTAAAGGACAAGAAGAGATTTTGAAGTTAAATAAAAACATAAGCAATGGCATAAGTATGCAAGTTAGCATTCTCTTCTGTCTAAAAGATCTTTCTCAGTCTGAAGATGTGTGGCTGGCAGGAGGAAGAAGTTCCTGACAATGCAGGCTAAGTATTTGTCTACAATTTAGTATTAGTCTTAGGGAGAATTCTATCTAGATTTAGAGAGAATTGATTCTGAAATAAATGAAGTACTTCATTTTCTGAAACTTCTGTCTTTATTACTTTTGCTGTTCATTTTTTTTAGTTTTGTAAATTATTCTGTTTTCCTAATGGCATGGCTTTTATTTAGAATTGTTTCAAGACATAAAGGTAACATATAATTGTGGGATATTGTATACTTCCAAGACATTCCTATGGCACACTAATTTTCTGCAGATAATCCACAGTAAAATTCTGCACAAATGAGTTTGAAAGTCAGTAGTGCAATGTCTAAATGGATCAAAAATGAACTGGAAACTATTCTCAGCTAAGAAACTTCTTTGTTCTGAAGGAAGTTACACTTAAGGGGTACACTTAATTCTTGATAGGCCTAATGGATTTTATAATACAAGTATGCAAAATGAAATCTAAGATGAAGGACTCTTATAAAGATTAGACATTTCAAATATGTTAGATATTTTCCAGCTAAGTCAGAGAACAAAGATACATTTTTGAGATTACATATTGCTAGACAGGAATAACAGGCACTTTTCAGCTATATAAAATAATGAATCTACAATACTAATACTAATGATTTCTTCTGCAATAGTTTTGCAATGCTTTCTTTTGGATTGCAGTGTTGTTAAAGATGACATTGTAAAACCTGCAGTTCTAGGAAAAATGACATTTTTAGAGACAAAAGATATGCCAGGTACATCAGCGCAAGATATTTCAGAAAAAATCAATAAAGATGGAAATCTGGAAATTTTTATTATTATTTTTAATAGGAACAAAATAATAATTATAAGCAATTTGAAAAGGGAATGTCTGTAGCTAACATTAGATGTATAAAGGTTAAATATACATAGATGAATGAATACTTTATTATTATATTATTTCTCAGTTCTTGGAAACAAAGCAGTGCGATAGCCCACGTAAGCAAATACTTACATTAGACTATCAAAAGGTAAAATAAGTGGACCAGATAATTGAAAAGAAAGGGCAGCAATATTACTGCCTGTACTGACTGCAAAGCTATGGAAGGTTGTAAGGCACAGACTGCTTTGGAAACGTGGTGAGATTGTCTCTGCAGAAGGACAGGTCAAGGCGAAGCCAGCTGGGCTGCCTTGCATGTGCAACACATCTAAACCACAACACAGATCATCCTCCCACAGATAACAGAGTTAACTGCTTTGTGCATCTTTGTTATCACTGCAGTTATGTCACTTTCTTTTATAATTAATATGAGCTAAATATGGGCAAAGAACAGTTTGGCATTCAGAAGATTTAAATTAGGCCGTATTGCAGATTCATCTATGACTGTCTAATGCATGGAATGAGAGTGGGTTTATAACAATCACTCTCAGAAAATGACTAAGGATTAAGTCACTTTTAGTTAGGAAACCCTATGCATTGTGTCCCTAGATATTTTTAGGTTTCTGCTGTTTGATAAAAAGGGAAGTACTGAATGTATATGGGATGAGGCAGATCTATTATTGTAAAAATTGATGTTTAAAAGCACTAGATAGTTTGAGTGCATACTATTTGCATATCAAATTTGCTATGTTTTTCTAAAGGTCACTTTGTCAAGACTTTCTGTAAGCAGCCCAACCTTTCCCTGAAGTTACCTTAGCAGCACCTCACTGTAGACAAAAAGCACATAAGTAGTAGCTTTTGAACATCCTGGCCATGAACTCTGAAGCATGAGAGTGAGTAGAGTGATGATGCTAAATGCATGGAATTAATTCTATGAAATCAAATGCCCTTCTCTTTCTTATTTCCCCCCAAGAACTCCCAGACTCCTAAGAAGGCAAAGAATGGAAAAATAACAGGCAATTTTAAATCCCATAAACAGGAAAGAACATATTCAAATTTTCAGGTCAAGAAAAAATAAATTAAAAAATATTAAATTAACAGGGGCATCTTGTTGTTTCAGATTGCTTTCAGTCTCAGTAAAACTTCTACTGGGAGGAGACACTCCAAAAGAAGAAATGACAGGAAGAACGACTGGTAAAAATCCTAGAGCAAAAAACACTGTATGTAAGAATCAATGGCTCAGACAACAGAAATAATCATTATTATTAGCAGCAGTTTTCCCAGCAGTGTCAGGCTCTAAAGCACATGAATTTGGAAAAGTGACAGTAGTAAATGGCCTACAAAAATGCTACTGACAGGAGACGTCTTTCAGGCTGTTGTCCAAATGTTGGATGATGCCACATCAAAATAAACCTTATATATCAAGAATTTCTATTTCAGAGTTATCTAACTTTTAAATTGTAACATAAACCTTCTGTATATACATAAATCACTTCTTTGATCCAAGACACACAAAGGATCTTTAAAAAGCAGTCTAAAACCATGTTGCATATGAAAACTACTGCTCTGAATCAGACCCAACCCTGAGGTAGAATAAGTAACGTGCAGAGCATTATTTCCCAGCTTTAATTCCAGTTTCTAGGTCTCACCAATTTAGAATCTTCCTGAAATAGCTCTTACATCTGTTGACTAGCTATTCCATGAATTTGCTTCTCCTTTTTTGAAACCATTTGTATTTTCACTCTCAGTCACATCCCAACACACTCGTTTTGCAGCTGTTGAGAGCTGGTCAATAGGAAATACTGGGGACAGAAGTACATTAGTACATACTATCCAGCAGCATTCAGATGTTAACTGTAGTGCACTGGGATTTGTTCCCTCCCAGTACCCAAAAATCAGGTATGTTTGTTGTTTGGTTTTGTGAGTTACTTGTAAGAAGCAATTATTCTGACTATTTTGGACACCATTTGTGTTTACTCCAAAGGGAATCCAGGTCAATAGATCAGAAGAAAATATATATACTACAGATTCTTTCATTTGTTCAGATGACTTTCACCCCTTTGGATCCTGAAGTATGATGTGTCTGGTAACTAAAATAAGTTCTCTGTCCATAAAGCTGAGGCATTCCT
>NW_010195986.1:13101-91445 GCF_000695765.1 Mesitornis unicolor
GCTTGAGGTACCAATGAATTGCCATTTCAAAAATTACAGTTGTCTGTACAGAAGGCCTGAAGACCCCTACACCTTTCAAAGCCTAAATTCTTGTATCTGTTTCTCTTTTGTAGGAGGCAGAAATAGGTTTTAGGAGGCTATTTTGGGTATTACATCTTGTTTTCAATCTCACTGTCAGAAACAGCCGCTACTGGAGAGAATCACACTTGGCAATGTGGCAATGCATTGGAGGTGAAATACTCAGACATTAATGATTTGACCCTTTCTCCACCCCAAATTATCTTCTGAGACTGTTCTAAAAGCATGGGTTTTGTTACTTCATTTACTTCTAAAGACTATATTGCTTAGCTTTCAGATCCAAGCTGAAGAACTATAAAAATCCTTCAGTGACCTGTGTATTTCCTGCTATTGGGAAAAAGTCTATTTTTTATTATTTAAATTGTAATATGTAATAAAGATTAGAATACTATATTCCCACAGAGGTAAGCATACTCTAAAATTGGCACAGGGTTTGCTGTAGATTTTAAAGAAGACAGAGCTGCCACATTTGATTTTAAAATGGATACATTGAGCATAGTACACATAGGGAAGAATTAACTAACCGTTGTAAAATGTTTTTCTCAACTGCTTCTCTCTGCTGGAAATCACCGTATCATACTTAAAATCTAAGACAATGAGAAAGCCTCTAAGATGAAAAAGCACTACTTCTAATAGTTTCAATCCGAGTCCAATATATAATTTTATAAAACAGAACAGACTTCCTTATCCCAAATTCAAATTGAAATACTTTCTTTTAAAATTTTAATATATTATTTTCTTTCAGATTCTTACAATGCACTGCTACCCTCACTGTCATCTGAGTAACAGCAGACAGATTCTTGCTACACTTGGGAGACAAAAGTAGATGTGAACATAAAACAGCCCAGTGGAAAAAAACTGGAAGTAAGGTGTGGAGAGCGCGTTGAGGTGTGACAAGAAGAAACACAGCATGCTAGCCACAGACAATGAAAAAATCACATGCATATAAAGATCACACACATTAGCAGAACCTAATCTGAAATATCTGGGATAAGTGAGAAATACTGCCAACTAACAGTTCCATTTAGTTGAGAGCAATTTCATTTAGCTGTATGCTCACCATACTCCAGTATTGCAGAGGTGGTGATTTTCCTCTTCTGCCTGTGGCACTATGGGGTACTAGGGACAAGTACAGAGAGTATAGGATTTTCTGAGTGTGCTATTTATAGTGCCTAAGATTAGCCATTTAAAGACTGGGAGTCCAGTTCAAAAAAAATCTAAGTTCCTTCAGTTATCATAAGTAAACATCTGCTTCTTGGGGGAAACTTTGCCTTACAGGTTCATGTCCAAGTTGGGGTAATCCTCTTTGGGAGATGTCCCTTTCTTGCCCTTAAATATATAGCAGTTCTAGATGCTTAACTTTCAGAGAGTCAAAGCTAGGAAACAGAATCCTCTCAAGTTTGGATAGGGGGAGCAGGGAAGCAGAAAAAGGGATGAAAGAGAGATGGAGGTTTCATTAATTTTTATGTTCTTTTTCTATGGTATCTAATACTCAAGTAAATTTTAACACTTATTCCTGCTAAGAGGACATATGGCATATGAAATGAATAATATCTTATTTACCAAAAAAAAGCCCCTCCAGACATATTGAGAAACATTAATATTTCAAAGTGATGAAGAAATGAAGAAGTCCTCATGCCTGAAAAGTCTGGAAGCCACTTTACTTGTAAGTTTATTGACTGACAGTAAGAATAACTTTCAAAATCTGTTTTTGCTCTATATTTTTTGTTCTATGAAGTGGCAAAATGGAAAAGGGAGTGTATTTCAATGATGCAGATGACTTTTCTGAAGGAATCCAAGGCTTTCTGTACATTGTTCCTTCCTGACGCACCTTCCCACTGAAGTAGAATGCTAGGAGTTTGGCTGACATACTCGGATATGGACTGGAAATTTATTTATAAGCAAAGTATCACAGAATCACAGAACCACAAAATCACAGAACGTTAGGGATTGGAAGGGACCTCAAAAGATCATCTAGTCCAATCCCCCTGCTGGAGCAGGAACACCTAGATGAGGTTGCACAGGAAGGCGTCCAGGCGGGTTTTGAATGTCTCCAGAGAAGGAGACTCCACAACCTCTCTGGGCAGCCTGTTCCAGTGCTCTGTCACCCTCACTGAGAAGAAGTTTCTTCTCAAATTTAAGTGGAACCTCCTGTGTTCCAGCTTGTGCCCATTACCTCTTGTCCTATCAATCAAGTAGATCAATCTGACTTTCTGAGAGATATGAAATTTTATCTAAACTGCTCTCAAAGTAGGTGAAAAGGGAACTGAATGCCTGACGTGTTGGTCTTCATTGATGGGCTTAAAGGATATCACAGAATCACAGAATGGTAGGAGTTGGAAGGGACCTCAAAAGATCATCTAGTCCAACCGCCCTGCCAGAGCAGGATCACCTAGACAAGGTCACACAGGAATGTGTCCAGGGTGTGTTCCAGAGAAGGAGACTCCACAACCTCCATGGGCAGCCTGTTCCAGTGCTCTGTCACCCTCACTGAGAAGAAGTTTCTTCTCAAATTTAAGTGGAACCTCCTGTGTTCCAGCTTGTGCCCATTACCTCTTGTCCTATCAATCAAGTAGATCAATCTGACTTTCTGAGAGATATGAAATTTTATCTAAACTGCTCTCAAAGTAGGTGAAAAGGGAACTGAATGCCTGACGTGTTGGTCTTCATTGATGGGCTTAAAGGATATCACAGAATCACAGAATGGTAGGAGTTGGAAGGGACCTCAAAAGATCATCTAGTCCAACCGCCCTGCCAGAGCAGGATCACCTAGACAAGGTCGCACAGGAAGGTGTCCAGGGTGTGTTCCAGAGAAGGAGACTCCACAACCTCCATGGGCAGCCTGGTCCAGTGCTCTGTAACCCTCACAGTAAAAAAATTTCTCCTTATCTTTACATGGAACCTCCTATGCTCCAGCTTGCACCCATTGCCCCTTGTCTGTCATTGACTATCACTGAGAAGAGCCTGGCTCCTTCCTCCTGACACTTGCCCTTTACAAATTAATAAACATTAATGAAATTGCACCTCAGTCTCCTCTTCTCTTATGAGGTGCTCCTCATAAGGGAGATGCTCCACTCCCTCCATCATCTTTGTGGCCCTGTGCTGGACTCTTTCAAGCAATTCCCTGTCCTTCTTGAACGGGGGGACCCAAAACTGAACACAATATTTCAAATGTGGTCTCACCAGGGCAGAGTAGAGGGGGAGGAGAACCTCTCTCGACCTACTAACCACACCCCTTCCAATACACCCCAGGATGCCATTGGCCTTCTTGGCCGCAAGGGCACGTTGCTGGCTCATGGTCATCTGCTGTCTACCGGGAGCCCCAGGTCCTTTTTCCCTGTGTTGCTCCCCAACAGATCAGTCCCCAACATCTACTGGTACATGGGGTTGGTCTTTCCCAGGTGCAAGACTCTACACTTGTCCTTGTTGAGCTTCATTAAATTTTCCCCTGTCCAACTCTTCAGCCTGTTATAGATTTCATTGCTTGATGGCATAATATTTTCTTACGCAAAATTATGTTTTCTCATTCTTTTGGTTGACATAGAGTTAATTTTCTTCTTAGCAGCACATAATTTGCTGTGTTTTGGATTTGTGGCCAGAACAGTGTTGATAACACAAGGGTGCATTAGCTATTGCTGATCATTGCTTACACAGTGTGAAGGTCTCCTTTGTTTCTCACACTGCTGCATGATTAAGTAGGCTGGGGGTGCAAAAGAAGCTGGGAGGGGACACAGCTGAGACAGCTGACCCCAGCTGACCAAAGGGATTTCCCATACCATGTGATGCCATGCTCAGCAATATAGAGCTGGGGAGAGAAGTAGGAAGTGGAGGGATGTTCAGTTATGGAGCTTGTCTTCCTAATTCACCATTACATGTGATGGAGCCCTGCTTTCCTGAGGATGGCTGAATACCTGCTTGCCAATGGAAAGAAGTGAATTAATTCCTTGTTTTGCTTGGCTTGTGTGTGTGGCTTTTGCTCTACCTATTAAACTGTCTTTATCTCAACTCCTGTTTTCTCACTTGTATTCTGCCAACCCACTGCAGAGGGAGTGAGTGAGCAGCTGTGTGATGTTTATCTGCCTACTGGGTTTTAACCATAACACTATATGTTGTCTCATTGCCATCTTTACAGAGGCAGAAGTTTTACATCCGAACATACCTTATGGAGTGCAATTACTAGTGTGGATGTAGTCAAGGTTTTGGTGGATATCTTCTCCTAGTCACTGATTTGCAGAACATTCAAACATGAGTTTGTAGAATTTCATATAATTATGTAATAATATCCAAATCTGGGGGTATTATTATTGAATTACAGAACAAATGTTTAATAAGATCAGATCTTTATGTAATAATTTGACTCTTCACATTTAGAAAATAAAATCAGGAAACATTAAGCAAATATAAAAAATTAAAATAATTTAAATTAAGAATAAAAGATATGCAACTCATATATTGCATGCATATGACTGGGGTTATGTGCTGGTTTTAACATTACATGCTTTATACAGAACAGCATTATAATAGAACAGCATCATAATGCAGGGTAAAACAGGGGCAAGTTAATATTTGTGCAGTATATTCTTTTATAAAAAAAATATGAGCTATTTCAAAAGCATGTTGGCAGTTTGCTAGTTATTTTTTCTGGAAATAGTTTCATAAAATGAGTGCAAGCTGTCCTCTAAATGATAATGTAATTTTCTTATTTTAGTGGATTCAATTTAACCTTTGTTAGGACTTTATTTTAAATATTATACTACAGAAAATACTCCTGTTCAATTGACGAAAGAAACCCAATTGCAGAATTATCATTATTGCACATGTGAAGTTAAGCACTACATAAGAATTTTTGTACATTGTAGTTATTAACCCTTCTTATTGGACTAATTTGAAACAGTTACAAGGAGAACATCAAATCCAGCAATAGTCTTGTCTTTCATCTAGTTTCCCTTGTTTGTTCTGGGGTGGAGAAGCAGGATTTGGCTATTTCTCCAGTTGCTGTATATTTGAGTATTTACTTGTCTGAGATGTGTCTAACATATGTTGGACCTACTGCACTTATATGACACTGTTTAATTAGAATGAATAATTATTAATATACAGTTAATCCAATGTATTTTCCAAGGCAAACTTAATGAGCATGGTCAGATCACTTTCTCTGAGCATGAACAACAGCTACAAATCTCAGATATATGAGAGTCCTTTTCACTATGAAGTCTCTTTATTTTATGCATGTTTTGCACATAAGGACTAGGTCTTTTACGTCACAGCATAACAAGGTTGTTATACATGCACTTCTCTATTCATGTATATGTGCTTAAGGCAGAAATATGACAATCCTGTCTGGGGAAGGTGAATCACTACTCTGGGCAGTCATGTTTGTGTCTGCTTTAAGTGGACCACAGAAGATGCCACTATCCAGCTCTTCTAGCACTAAAACCCAGAGCAAAGGAAAGGTTTTCCTGCAAAAGGGATGTTCCAGTGGCTGCATTGCGTGGCACTCAGGATGGTTCAGTGGATTCAGTAATCCTAGGTAATCAGGGTTAAAATGTCTCCAAAGGCACGCCAGAGTGTAATGTATGTGGACAAATAATGAACTAACACTGATTTCAGAGACAATCATAATGCATGTGAGGGCTACATGTCTTAAAAATTTTAGCATTATTCTCTTACTGGTGGTAAAACAGAATGAGTTTGCAAAGCAGTATTCCTGAGAGTCAGAATCTGTTACACATATTGGACACACAGTGCCAGTGGCTTCAAAAGAGATTAATTGAAACAAAAGATAATATTCAGTATGAAGAGGGACAATAGAATATAAACCTCAGAAGTTTCAGAGATTTTTTGTCCAGAGGGAACCATTATGGTAATCCAAATTTAATTTCCAGCAAAACAGCCCCAAAAGCTTCAATGACCAATTCCACAATTCTGGTGGAGCTTGAGTGTACCTTTTAAAAAGAGAGTTAATCTTAATCTACAGACTTTAAATAATGGAAAGCCCACCACAAACCTCAGCAAATTGTTACACAGTTTAATTACATTATACTACTGAAGAAATCTACCTCATTTCAACTCTGAATTTATTATAATTTTAATTCCAGCCACTGGGTCTCTTTCTCCCCTCATCCATAAGATTTAAAAACCTTCTACTACCAGAAAACATTCCTCAAGTGGGCAGCTGCAGACTACAAAAAAATTCACCTCTTAACCTTCTTTTTGTTTATTTAAATAGATTATTTTTTTTAGTCTTTCACAGTTGAGACAGGTTTTTCAAACGTACATTATTCTTTGAGGATTTTTCTAAATAATTTCCAAATTGCTGACATCCCTTTTACACTCTTGAAATGAGGACTGTGCAAAGAATTTCAATAAGTTGTAGTTAATATCGTGGATAGCATGATATTATGCTACACCTTACATCTACTTGTTATTCTCACCTTTATAAAAACAAAGCCTGTGTTTGACTTCAGAGTCACAAAATCACTGTGTGAATTCAGGTTCAGATGCTTGTGGCCTGTGGCCTCCCACTGCTCTACTGGAATGGGTAAAGGTCCTTCTGAAATTATTTCATTTTAGAGGCCTTGTTAAGCTACATTTCTAAGTAACTTTAAGACAGAACCATACTAAGAAATGCTTATATATACACATAGATGTATAGATACATATATATACACACATAGATATATAGGTATATAGGTATATAGATGTAGGTATATAGTTATATAGTTATACAGATACATATAGTTATATATAGATATATAGATACATCGATAAAACTATGATGTGAAAAAAGCCATCTTATACATATATTATCCCAGGAATAAAACCATTCAGTAGCTGAACAGACAGTAATATAGTGTTAGATATAAATAATATATTTGTTAATTACAAAAAATTGCTTAATTATTCAGAAAAAATATAAATTGGTTATAAATCATTGCTTACTAGAAATAGTTTCCACTCGTGTAATGTTAAAGCTAAAATCAGAGAGTTTAGCTGAAGCTCTTATTTTATGCTTACTAAGCTAGACATCAAAGTATATCCTGAATAGTCTTGAGGGACAGAGGTTTTAAACTACAAATACCAGTCCAAGAAATGAGTTCATGATTTTAACTATCTGCTCTGTATCTAGATATTTTCCACTTACACTCAGGTTGAAAGGAAAACATTAGTCCTCCTCCAAGTGAGTAAGTAAGCCAAAATGAAAGCAGGTATTTTCAGACATTCTCTTACAACATTTTTATAACCCACGTTTCAGTCCTCAGGCAGCAAAGAGATACTAGTTATGGTGTTTACTCACAGCAGGGTTGTTTAGAATGGAGTTTCTGTCTTCACAGAATTTTGATGATTTATGCTTCAAGACAACTTCTTATGAGTTAAATTTTGAATCAGTGGCTGAATTGTCTCTGTTCCAATGCAAACAATTCTAAACATGATTTTACAGTTCTACGTTAAAGATAAAGAAACACTGTTCTTGGCTTCTACTGCAATGATTGTCCATTTTCCTGAGGGATAGACCAATCCTCTCCTCAACATCATCTTGGGGTTTCGTTCTTGTGACTGAGAATCTAGGGAACATATTTTCTTCTGTATCATACATCTCCCTAATTCCTTCTCGCCCTGCTGCACTTTGTCTTTGAGGGATGGACAAAGGGCAGTAGTTAGTTTCTGCTACTGATTTGAGGCCTACAAATTCTTCCTTCCTGGGACTTCAACCAACTGTGTCAAGAACTTGGAGAGTCAGCTCCCTGATCTGTCTTTACATTCCTTATGGACACACACTCACACAAATTTCAGTACAATAGTCACAGCAAGAAATGTTACTTTCCTATCACTACTTTCCCTCTTATTGTAGACATCCAAGGAGAACTTATGGGTTAGAAAAGCAAGGCTTGTGGTAATCCATCCTCTATTCATCCAGATTGCTCTTAGAAAGCATTGTTATGGTTCTTCAGTAGCTTCTATTTCTTGAATATAATTGCTGACATTTTGATATTCTAATATAATCTCTTATTTTCACACGGGTCCTTGCACATCTAGGAACCAGTGATATTTGGTACACAAGCCATGTATTTTTCTGGTCTGCTTCTAAAGAAATTACTAGAAATTGCTTCAATGTCACAGAATTGGGGATGTTTTCCTTTTCTTCCCCATGACATTTGGCAAATAATTAGAAAAAGTATTAGCTGCTTCCTTGATAGTTTGTAGAGCTGTGTCAATTCCTCACTTGATGGAAACCATGTATTCAGTTGTTGTTTGCTTGATTTTTTTCATCAGTGTTCTGCCTGTGCATCTTGAGGTCTTCTGTGAAAGCCAGATTATAACAGATCCTAAACCTCAAACAGGATTGATAAATTTCAGTTGCCTCTGCATATAAAACTATGTCAAGCCCTGAACTCCTCACAGAATCGCAAGCAGCATCTTAGTACATGGCTTACAGGCTTTGCAGAGCAGAGCAGAGCCGAGCCAAATCTGGATGAATTCCCAGGGTTTGCACAGCCCTCCAGCTCCCCTGTAACTTTGTGAAATTACACTTCTTGTCATAAAGTTCTGCATGGTGCTAAGAAGTAATGCTTTTCATAGACAGATATGAGGTTTGCAACCCTGTAGAGTTTTAAGGTACTCTCTCTGGAACCTATCTTGAAAATATCAATTGCATGCAATTAAATAAATCATAATTATAAGCAATACTGTAACTAGATATCTTGATCTTAGGTCTTATTTTTAGTAATAGGAAACAAAGCATTTCTGTTAAGAAACATTCAGAAACACTCAATGAATTCCAAGTACAAATATTTGCTGCTGTTTCTAAGGATTACTTATCAAACATCACAGGATGTTCATCTCTTTTGTTGTCCCAAAGCTGTACCCTAGACTGAATGCAAGTTATGCACTGCTCCATGCTCAAATGTATGTAACACCTGTCAGGCTCAGAATAAAGTATTTTTTAGCCTTCTGAGTACCTGTATTACACGTTAGATTGACTTAATCCACTGTCCATCGTTAAAGTGCCTGGAACTAATTTTGGAATGTTGCTAGACTTAACTTTAACTGATAAGTTGTTGTTTTTGCTGGAAGTGTATTTGTTCACATTTTATTCAAGTTGATAATTTTAGGCTAAATTTCTTATCTTCTTATAAATACTATATCTCAATATAAAATTTTTTACTTCTTTCCAGTAATGTTACCATGATATTCATTCTCTCTCCTGTTTTATGTATCATCAGTAATGACCATTCATGTGAGAATCATTCCAACTTTCACACCAAAAATTAGGATATTAATCAAGATTAATCGAGATCTATTCCTGTAGAATGCCACTAGACACCTCCAATCAACAAAATGCTATTTATCCTAATAGCTTAGATGTCTTCTGAACGAAATGAATTTGTTGACATTTTCTGCACAGAATATTGCCCTCCATAAAACAACCAGCATCTGTTGTAAGGAGAGAAAAAGGAAAAAAAAACCCACCACTTGTGAGAGTACCACGATTAGCTATTTATAGTTACTATGGAAATAAAACAGAATCAAATAAGCACCAGTGCTTGTGTGATTATACTTTTGTTCATTTTACAGTGTATTGAACCATAAGCCTGCTTTTAATAGCATTTTCTTTCAAATATTAATATAATTTACTGTGATGGATTTCACATTCAGGCATACTCAATTTGGTGATAAAAAGCGGAGAGATTGGAAGGCCTAAATTCTGCTAACCTACAAACATGAGCAATGTGTAATGTAGAAAAGTTTACATGTTTAAAAGAACAAATCCCAAAGTATGTTGTAGAACAGAAAATGTTTCTGCTCTTTGCCAGATGTTCCTTGCTACAAAAAAAATATTAAATCTTACTTTTCAGTTCAACAAGATGATCTCACTATCATCAAAAAATTCACCTATGTGCATTGGGCTGCATGGATTAACTACGTCACAGATAAGAAGTTGAAGCTTCTCAAGCTATGCTGAATCTGAATAATATTTTTATGAATGGAAGAACTTAATCAAAATGCGTTATACATTTTAGTTTCTTTTTGCTAATAATACAAATATCATAAAGACAATGATATATGGGGTAAAGATTCCAGACAATACTTTTGCTCCAGAATACATTTTTGCTTGATAATGAATATGAATCTGATCATTGCCAAGTCTTATTGCAGATGCTCATGAAATTAACTCTTTAGCTGTGTAACAAATTGAGTGACAAAATTAACTCCTTAACTGTGTATGAAATTTATCCTAACACCAGCATAAAAATTTTCTTTCTTCATACATACCAATCTACCTACTTTTTAACTGAAAATAAAGTCAGTTATTTACTTTTGGTGTGGTTTATAGACAAAAGACTATATACAAAATAGATATACACATACAAATAAAACTTGCATATATGGTATAAAATTTGTTTTGTAGTCCAATTTTCAAATAATTTTGGCTTTCTCAGTTTATGTTCTTTGCTTGCATTATATTTTTATATTGTATTATACTGTTTACATATATAACTTCTGTGCAGTAATAATTTGTGTGGAAGTAACTAAAGAAAAGTTTATGCAGCAGCTTCATCGCTCTCACTAATACCACTATTTGCCTCTGATCTCTCTGGCCTCTGTTGATTATTTGACAAGGAGAGTTACTTAATGATATATTTTTGAACAATAGTACTTCTAAAACCAAAGGATACTAGTGAGATACTAATGAGTCTTCCTCGTAAACACCTAGTAAAAGAATTGAGGATTATTCGGTTTGGTTTTTTGTAGGCAGTAAGTTCACTGTCAGAATTTTAGGACTATCATTGCACATCATGTAGACTCTTTAGTCATGAAGGCATTAGATTGGATCATTTCTGGTTTGATTCTTGAAAGATTTCAAATATCAATATACTGAAATAAGCCCATAAAAATACCTAAATCAGTTTTTTGAAGGGAAATATTTTATGATATAATGTTCCCACCAATTCTTTAGGAAGCAATTTTGCCATCTAATAACTTCATAAAATTTTTTTTCATATTCTGCTAACAACCACGATCTTAATTTCATCCAACTACGTAAAATGTAGTCACGAACATGATGACAGAATTTTTTTGGTTTAACTTTTTTTCCCAACTGAACATTGTCTGAAATGTAACAAAATATTGTAGGTTCATTATCACAATAATCAATAGTCTGCTTGGTGGGGATATTTTTGGTTTTGTTTCTAGATTTTTTTTGTTTTGTGGGGGTTTTTTTGGAGGTTTTTTTGTTTGTTTGTTTGTTGTTTGTTTTTTTTTTTTAAATTCTAAGCCTCATATAGCTATTGGAGAAGGTAACCCCACAAATAACCAGGGAGACTGGAAATACTCCAAAAAAGTAACATCAATCATAAGTAGCTGCTACCTTTTGTAAATGTTAGCTCAAGTTCTGGAATATGGCATTAACTTGAAGGGGAACTTGAAGTTATGTATAAAAAGAACATATTAACACCAGTGTAGAAAAGGTTTTCTTAAACGTGGGAAGAGGTCTCAAAATATCATACTTTCTGATGCCTCAAATACATTTGCTTTTTTTGTACTCAACAATTAAAGTTAAAAAAAGTATTATTCGTTTATAGTTTAGATCATACATTTAAAACATTTATAAAATTTTGCATTGTGCCTTTGATCATATTTTTCTAATCTTAAGATATGCAAAGGATGTGGCATAGATTTATATTTTGAGAGGGAGGCAGGTGTGTCCAAGTGTCAGACATGGAGAAATACTGATGTGTAAGGTAACCTAGAATACATAATGCTAATGTTATATAAATGAGATACCAGTTGTTGAGACATCCAGTGTTGTTTCACACGCAGTGTTACTCCCTGTCTCTGATACATTCAGGTATACACTGATATACAATGATAATTAGTGTACCTTTTCCTTGGGCCTGAACAAGAGTATCCAGTTCATGGAAAAAAGAGGAATATGCTATTCTGTCTCTTTGTATTTCAGGATATTTGCATTCCAATCACTTTGTGTGATTTGCTTTTGCAAAACACAAACCCCAAGATTAGTGCTTAGGGGAAAAAAAAGTACATGATTTAATGTTTTTGTTATGGTGCACATAAAGTCAAATCACTAATGATGAACCAAGTGGTAGATTAAAGGAAAGACACACATAGTGATGATTCTGAAATATGAAAAAAATGAGAGTGCAATTTAAATGTGTGAAAGTAATTGCAATATTTTACACAGTTCATAGATTCAATTAATTTTAATATATTAATTATTTTGGAAATTATCTCAATTTTAGGGTATTCAAATATAAAAAAGACATTATCATCAACTTACTGCAGTTCATGTTTCCAGGCAGGTATAGGAGTGTCCCTAACATTCAGCACAGATTCAGATGTATTACAAGTATTTACCACTCTCACTGTTGTTACCACTCACGGGCATTACCATGGCAGTAACTCCTCGTAATCTGTATGAAGGAGAAGGACAGCCACTAACAGTTTGCTATCTCACAGACACATACTATCCAACAGCCTGCTTTCACGAGACTCATTCAAACATCTTAAGTAGCTTCTGTTTTTTTCTTAGTTTTATCTTTACTCCCTCTCTTGGAGGAGGGGGGAGTTCATCTCCCCATGGCAGAGAAGCACCAGGCTGCTGCTGCCATGCTGCTTTACTGCTCTTTCCACAAAATATCTCAGTAATAAAATGCTCTAAAGGCCAGGCTATTTATGAAAACCAGTGCCCTCACACACAGAAGCCATGAGGTGTGATTGTAATGGTAGTTTTACAGCAAGAAGAAACGGAAGCTCTTGGCTACTAGTGTCCAACATGCTCTCTTGCCCAGAAACATTCTGACTAAAATCTATTCTCTATTTCAATAAATCACCAGTTCAAAGGACCATTTCAGTCATTTTAAAGAGTATTACAGTGATGGCAGCACCCGACTTTTGTAATTACAAGGGACTTGAGGTACTAAGATTGTAGTCAAAGTTTTAAAAAATATTTTGACAGCATATGCAGTGAACATATTACTGTGGTGTGGTATAACACTTTTATTGGTACAACTCTGGAAAGCGTCCTGTCTCCCTTCCCTCCCTTCATGCTGATAAAAACTTCATAACTCAGATTTCTTTTTCTCTCCCACAGCTCTTCATTCTAGTTCTTCAACTGGGCTTGGGATAAATTCTGTATGTAAATCAGCTTTTCTGTTAAGAAGGAAACTGCTTTACGGATGACATCCTGGTTCAATTTGCATTAATACTAATATTCCTCTCCCTTCATTGGTGCCAGAATTTCATAATATATGCTGAAATTAATTCAAAAATAACTGCTGTAAGAAATGCAGATTCCAAAGGCAGAATTTGTCTTCTTTCCAAATGCTTTTAATAACATAATGCACAATATTTCATATAAGTTCAGTGTATCCTTCTCCAGAAAAAATAGACAATGAAAAACAAAAAAATATCTTATGGTGATACCAAAAAAGGAGGAAAACAGTAATTTAAAGAATAAATTTAGTATGATTGTTTACCACAAATGCTATAAAACACTAAGCAATCTGATGGTTTTTGTAATGCTATTTCGGAAGAATGTTATGGTTTTATCTATGACATATTTCTACCTGTCCTGCTTTTCTATATTTTCCATACATTGGCTTCATTTTCTGTATCATTAGAACTCCTGAATTTTCTCATTTTAGAACTATCACAAAATCCTTGTGATGTACTTAGATAAGTTTCCAAAGAACCAAGGTCGAATCTCTACTGAATCTCTACTTAAATACTTTTCTGGACTGAACACACATGCTACTAATTGTTGACATCAGTTAAATCCATGCCTGAAAAATATTTCTGCCATTTTAGTGATGACCTTGCTTTGGAAGTGCTGCTAATATCTTAATAAAAAAAAATCACTTAGCATCTGTCCTGGCTTGAGCTAAATAGAACTAATTTTCTATTTAGTGATTTTTACTTTTCAACTGTCTCTTCTAAGGGGCTGAACTTGCTGAAACTACCAGCATGTTTTTCCAGACAGTGTGTACTGCTACAAGTGATAATCACAAGGCCACTGTCTCACCATGGGTGCCTTTATCTGCACCTATGAGGAGGACCAGACCCAAAACTGACCAACTAGGTATTGCATTACACATACATCATACTCAGTATAAAACCAAGGGATCACAAGGTTCCATCTTGGATCCTTCTGTCTGTCTCGACCCCTTCCCTCCTACTCTGATCCTGCAATGCTGAAGTCTGAGCAAAAGACTGCTAGTTCGTCTGCTCTGATCCTGATCCATGTGTTCCTGCATTCTACTTCCACTTGTTGCTGAGTCTGGACTGGGACTTTTCCAGTGCCCTGCTCCGCAATAATTATTTTTATTTTTTTTTAAATTATTTTCTTTTTCCAAACTTGAACTGACATGCACATAAAAGTCTTTGATGGCCTGAAATTTAATGAAAATAATGTATTTCTTAGTCTCTCAGGTCTTTTTCACATTTGGTTCTCATTCTGCCATTTTGTTCCTCTAGTTTCTAACACCATCATTTTTTATGAAACTGAGTGAGTCAGTAAGAAAGAATGTGTTGCAGACTTCTGTTTATAACCCAACATCTGATTGATTTATGATATAAGAACATCTTGTCAGCTATGAAATGAAGTAAAATGTCTTTTTTAGCTGGATTTCTTGTTTAGAATGTTTCTCTTTTGTTGATAAAAATTATTATTTTTCCAAATACTGTATCATCAAGGAAAGAGAAGAGAAATGTTTCCTCATCTTATTACAATTAAAGAAGTCCTTCTGCTACCAACAAATATACATGTGTTTGCTTCTGAAGGCACGATCCTTATGAAGGAATTACAATAAATACATTTTGGTTGGTTTAAATAACAGATGGCTGACATCTTTTACACTTTCATTTTCCAGTGGTATTTTACCACCATCTGAAAAGCTTGATTTGTAGCACTTGCATTTTTGTTGATTTTGTGATAGGAACCAATCTAAGAAGGAGTAATGACATCTCTGTGAAGGGTAAATGTTTTGCAGCAGTTTTTTGCATGTAAAGTTTGGGACAGTGAAAAAGAATAGGTAATCTGAAGAGTTATGAAGCTCAGTTGGTGAGAGGTTAGAGTGAAGAAAAATTATCTTGGCAAGAAATTTCTAAAATGTCAGTGTGCCTCCTTTCTCCTTATTGAAAAAAGTAAGAAATTGTAAGCATCCAGTTCTTACTGCTACACCAAGACCTTTGACGTTGGAAATAATTGACATTGTAAAAGCTCCTTTTTTCCTCTCTAAGCAATTTAGAAAGTGGAATATGTGATGGGAAGTGCAATAGTGATGGAAAAACTTAAAGGTTTCTAGATGAAACAGAAACATTTGGTCTGAACTCAGAAACTCCTTAGGCATGGATTCCCCAGTGAAAGCACTTGGATCAGTCAGTGCTAGTAAAAATCTAAAACCTTTTCCTTATAAACAAATTTTAGTATGACCAACATTCCTGTGAAAGGAAGAAAGTCATGCTACACACGACTACTTGCATTTCATGCTTTGCGTCAGGCACTGCTGTGCTCAAGGGTAGCTCCTCAGCAAGCAGAGCTCATGTGTCCCCTCAAAACAATCGCAGCAGAGACACTGGGCCAAGCTGCCTGCACAGGTGGAAGGCACCCCATTGTCTCCTTGTCTTCCCACCTCTTACCTCTCCTTCCTCTTCACCAAACCCAAAATACCTTTTACGCTTCCATAGGCTTTAATCTGTTATTCAAATGAGTCCTGGGGAAGCTTACGCAGAGTAGATCATTGGTAAAAGCAGAGCAAGTTGCTTTAAAGCAGAGTTAGTCAAATATTTTTGGCAAGTGAAATTTCATCAAAATGTTGTTTTTCACAAAGCTGAAAAGCTGCCCAGAGCTGTGTGAGTTTAGACAAAGATGAACTTTTATAATAAAAGTGTGTGAAGAGAGACAGACAATTCAAGGTATAGGCATAAATGTCCCCACATTTTCATCCAAAATGCTCATACAGCATAATTCTGTTCTTTGAAATGGTTCAGGAGTTTTATTTACCTTCCAACAAGCAATTTCAAAATAAAGAAAAACAAAACAAAACTAGAAAAAACCCTAACACCTTAAACTTTGACACAAAATACAATTGAGGTTGCTTAATTTTGGACAACTATGGCTTAAGGTGAGACAGTTAAAAATAAAAAATAAATCTTTTTTGGTAGCTTTCCTGGAGTAGTTTACCTGTAGCAGTACTAAAATAAAACTTTTTAAGACTAGATATTACAGCCATTAAAACTGTAGTTTGAGAGAAATCTTAATAATGTTGTTTTCTTACAATAAGCAATTCAGGGGAAAATATCCAGGTATTACCTACCTGTAAGTGAAAATTAGTTGAAGATTGTGCTAATTTGAAAAATCATGTAAAAGTGTAGGATGACATCTAGCTTCTTTCTTTTCTGTTTTTTTTTTTTGGTTGGTTGTTTTTCCCCCATTTTTTGAGCAGTGTTCTTTATCAAAAGTATATCAGGTTATCTGAGCTAAAGAATAAGCAGGAAAAAGAGCTACATGTAAATCATGCTCCATATAAATTGTCATCTTTGGAGGAAGGAAAACTAGAAGATAGAAACACTGCAACGAGCTTCATTATCCAAAATATCCATATTGATTCAATGTAAAGATGTGCTAGAAACTAGTAAGCTATCTGAATTTAAAACTTAGTCTGTAAAGGAAGAAGTATCTTGCAGCTGAACATTTCCACTGCTCATTTTTCCAGTGTTCTGAGATCTATAGTGACATTTTTAAATGAAAACCAAATGGTTGTAAGGACATTTGATAAAGGAAAGCAATATAGTGCACTAATTTCTGAAATATACAGCATTTTGTAGAAGCTTTTGGGAAAAGAAAGCAGCCATATTGGTTTGGAAGGCAAAGAAAGGAACTTCCAAATAGGAGAAATGGATGAAGAATTTGTATATGTCTCAGAGACCAGAGTGGAATCCGGACTGCCCTATACATAAACATAGTAATGCATATACTCTTTTTCCAGTGAGAATTCAAGGTAGCTCCTAATGTTTAGCTAAAACAGAGATAAATACTGTTTCAGCACTTGTTTTGCATTTGTACTATTTTGTGTAAAGCTGGCTTGCCTCCCTTCTTGGCAGAAATTAAGAGAATGAAATAGCAATAGTAGTGGAAGCTCTCTAGAGTTACTTCCAGAGTGAGACTTGGTGGAAAGTGAACTAAGAGGGAACTACAGGGAGAAAGAAAAAGTCTATCTTCATATCGGATGAGCTGTACCAATGTGAATTGGCCATTGCGGTGATGAAGAAATGACATGAAGTGAGACACACATTCTCTCTTCCTGCCTTTCACTTTGGGAGGTCCTACCTGGAACCCCAGAGCACTCCCCTTCTCCCTTTTTTCTTTAGCAGATGGATACTACTCCAGATGCAGACTGACAGATGAACAATGGAGGGGAAGGATCACTTCCATGCACGTGCTGGCTCCACCACTGCCAGTACTGCCCAGAGTGCTGAGGCCACCCTTGTCGCAGGGCTCACTGCTGGCTCACATTATACTTGACAAACATCAAGGCTCCCTGGACCTTTCTTGCAGAGCAGTTTCTGATCAGTTGGCCCCAAACTCATGCTGCTCCATGGCTTTATTCCACTCCAGAGTCAAGGTTTTGCATTTCACTTTGTTGAATGAGGTTTTATCCCACTCATTTCCCCAGCCTGTCGAGTGCCACCTCCCAGCCCTGCTCTCCAGCAGATCAACTGGTCCCCAAAAGAGAGATGGAGTAAAGAAGTCTTCAAGCCTGATAGGGATGTGATTTACAGATCAGGGCCTGAATTTCATGCCTATGTGCTTGTGCTGTGGTAAACACTGCAGATAAAAGTCGTCTGTTTATTAGCTGTTAATCCTAAAACTAATTCTGCCCTTCCAAAGCATAAAAGGATTCACCATTTGCCCACACAGAGGATCTTTCAGTGAACAACTTCAGCGTTTCCTTCTCACACTGAGAAGGGTCGATAGGTCATATGAAAGGAGGATATGAGGAAAAGTAAGAGGCAATGTTATGCCAGCCCCATTCTAACAATAGCATTTATTTTATGTTGTAAAAACTGCTAAATTAAAAGTATGTTATATATGTTATGTGTACAGCCCTGTAAAAAATGCTAAATGAAAAGTATGTTATATATGTTATGTGTACAGCCTTTATCAATACACAGAGCACAGAGTGAATTCTGCAAACAGATGAAAGGCTGACTGCTCGTACTTCTCATCTGAAATGTTTCTACACAACTCTGGAAAAATGCATTTTGTCCTGCAAAACATAGCCTTACAGGTACAGCCCTGGAGTGTACTTGCATCCATAGCCATACACCCAAACTTTTATTCCTGGGTTCAGAAGCAATAAGCAATGGCCTGAATTCATTTCACTGCTACCTGTGTGGGAAACTGAGTATGTAAGAGAACAGGCATATACAAAGCATTTTCATTTACTCTTGTTTAAGATCAGAACCTTATTAGTGTCTCTCATAAAAAGATATTGGATAGAAATTCATAATGCAAATGATCTCCAGAGCTAGAATAAATAAATCATAAAGATATACCTACTCTTTAGGCACTTTTTCATACTAAGGAGGTATTTTCTTAAATGTTTGTGTTATAGCGTGGGAAATGAGGGGAGACCTCATTCATGTTTATAAATATATAAAGGGTGAGTGTCACGAGGATGGAGCCAGGCTCTTCTCAGTGACAAACAATGATAAGACAAGGGGTAACGGACACAAACTGGAACACAGGAGGTTCCACTTAAATTTGAGAAGAAACTTCTTCTCAGTGAGGGTAACAGAGCACTGGACCAGGCTGCCCAGAGAGGTTGTGGAGTCCCCTTCTCTGGAGACTTTCAAAACCCGCCTGGACGCCTTTCTGTGTAACCTCATCTAGGTGTTCCTGCTCCGGCAGGGGGATTGGACTAGATGATCTTTTGAGGTCCCTTCCAATCCCTAACGTTCTGTGATTCTGTGAAATAATGGAGAACTTTTTTGATTAAGTGGCTGGAGTTATTAAACAAAAAACATACAAATTAAAAAGAAAAACAAGAAACAATACAAAGTCTTGATGAATACAAGTGCAAAGGAATATTTTGATTTAAGAGTTCAAAAATGAACTAAATTTAGTATAAAGAAGTTATTGAAATGATTAATAATGTCATTAAATTACTATTGTAATTGCTTTACTAATCATAGGGTCATCATGCAAAGTTCTTTAACATGAACAACACCATTTGCATGCCTGCTATTGCTAATTAGTTCTTTGTTTTGTGCTAGCAGAATGATCTCATACTAGGAGCATATATTTAGAGTATTTGTAATGAGGAATTTATTAAAGTATAGTCTTCTATGTTTGGTTATGATGGAAGACTTGGTAACTTTGTGAAACACTGAATGCTGTCAGTGTTCTTTCCAGACTACGATAAAGAAGAGCAATGAATTCTCCATAGTGATTGATGCAAAGTGGTGACAAGAGCCATTTATGTAGTTAGGAGAAAATAACCCATTGTACTTTCTGAAAATGACATTAAGCAAACAAATATTAAAAACAATGACAGCTACAGGTTGTTGAAATTCATATCAATAATATCCTTGTTTTCTCCCAGTAACTAAGAAAAAAAGAATAAACACATTAAGTTGGAATACACAAAAGGTCTTATTAAACCTTTGGTTCTAGGGAAGGCTGCCATCACGAGGAGAGTGAAATTGGGCTGGTATATTAATTGGAGTCCTCCAGATGTAGGCTAGACCCAGAGAACCACTTGAAAACTTTAAGAGGATATACAAAAACATCATGCTACCACTAAAGAGTTTTCAAGCTACTTTCAGTTCGGCAGAAAGCAGGTTAACATTAAATATACATACTTATTATTACTTTGAATAAGGAATTTATTGTTGTTGCATAGAATATTTTAATAACATTTATGCAGTAAACAGTGCAAAGATCATTATAGCAAACTCATTCAATTTAATTAGTTGTATAAATTATGCAAGTGACACTGCTCAGCTGCCTAGCACTAAGTAAAATGCTGTTTCTGTATTCACATGTAAATAACTGTGGGTGACAATTAAGAAAATGTTGATAAAGGCATATATAATTCCTGCTATTAACATTATACCTCAAAAACAATTGTTTTATTGCTTTACAGTTTCTTCAAATCTTATTTTAAGAAGTGGAAACTGTATTTATTAAAATGGACTGATTTTCATGCAACTATCTTGTTTTACGCTTCATTTGTTTCAAAAATAGTCATTTTTTAATTGTCAGCAAATTAAAGAATTTTGTACATCCCTATTTATATATTAACAGCACTAAGACTTTATGGATGATTAGGTAAAAAAATGAGATTGCCTGCATCAGTATAAAATCAGTGACACTTATTAAAAAGTCATCATATGTGTTGGCGAGATATTGACAAACATTATAGAATGTTAAATAATTATTTTCCTCATGCATTGCAATTTAATTAGTTGTATAAATTATGCAAGTGACACTGCTCAGCTGCCTAGCACTAAGTAAAATGCTGTTTCTGTATTCACATGTAAATAACTGTGGGTGACAATTAAGAAAATGTTGATAAAGGCATATATAATTACTGCTATTAACATTATACCTCAAAAACAATTGAGGACTGAGCTATAGCTGCTAAAATAGAAAGCTTCTTTGAAGAAAAAACCCAAAGGATTATTTTCTTATGGTTTTTTGTTTTTTTTTTTAAATCCAGTTGATTATTATACTTTTGAATGTTAAATAATTATTTTCCTCATGCATTGTGCACAATACAGACCAGTATTGAAGACACAGCAATAAGGAACAAAGAAAAATATTTTCATTTTTTCTGACAATTGCATGGAATGAAGTCATAGAATCATAGAATGGTTTAAGTTGGAAGGGCTAGGAAAAATATGTCAGTAATAGTGTCAACCAGTTTTTGGTTTTCTTTAAATTGTAAGGTAAGTTATTTAATTATCATTGATCACATCATTCACATGGTAATTAATTCTAGATCATGAGATGAATTGACTCTATGTGCTCAGAAGAGTGAAAAAAGATATATCTTGGTAGGATGTCCTACCTACAGTGGCCTTTTCTGGTCCTTTCTGTAGTGTGTCCATATGAGAGACACATTAGTAGATAACTAATTTTCCCCTCCCCACCCTCCCTTCCTCAAACAATCAAAATAGGATGAAGGTATGGTTCTTTCCAAAGCATGCTAAGTCCATCTGCATCTAGGAGGTCCTAATTGCTTCTCACCTTACTAACAATACCATCATGACTCACATGTTATTTATGCTCCAATACTTCTGCCCCTAACTTCTGCCAAATTTTCCCCATCACATCAAGTCACAAAAATACACTGAGTTATTTCTCTTTATGTATAGTGAGGATAGATTCAGCTGTGTTGTACATGAAGCACTGTGTACCACTAATGTACTTCAGTCATCTCTTAGTATATAGTATGCTGAACTATTCTTGCTAGTATGGATCCATTCTCCATTATGGGTCATAAAGCTATGCCCAGTCACCACATTAAACCTGATATGTTACTATTCCTGAATACCTAAGGAAGTCTATCAGAAAATTTTTGAGAAATACAGTAATTCAGTAATTTTCAAATTGTCCTTCACTTATTTAGTTGTCCTTAAAAACTGACAGCAAATTGCCATTACCAATAGAAGTGTAGAGGATGAAAATCTGTGCATAGCAGTTCCAAATGGAAGCACTTCAAGTAGAACAATATGGGAGCTGCTGGGACCATGTGCAGTAGTAACTGATCTGATTATAGATTGATTTCCTTTGTGCAAGCCAAGCTGGCTGTCAGCAATGGCTTGTCTCTTTTTTTGCTGATTTCAAAACATCACACAGAAATCTAGGTAAAATGAAAAGTGATGCTTCCCCATTCTAAATCCCACTCCATGCAGGATACCAAAATTTGCGTAGTCTGGAAATGAATGCAAAGCAATGAACTTGCAGGCAAAGTTCAAGAGTGCACTACAACTTCTAGGTGGGGAGCAGTTGGAATTTACAGCATTTGTAGAGAGAAAACATGGTTTCTTACGGGCCCTGGAAATGAGGGAGGGAGGAGTTCAGGTAGGGCTATGGTAATCCAAAAGTGAAAGATGACCAAAAAGAAACGCAGGATAGATAGTCTAATATTTTCTTTTGAGGACAGAATGGCAATGACAATGTCCTGATGGATCATTAAACTCCCAATCCAAATATAAATGGCAATGGCAGAAGACTTTTATTAGCCTTATCTTAATTTTTGAAATGTAATAGCCAAGTTTGTTGAGAGACTTGTCTGAAAATTATTTATCTCAGCTGTTCCTTCAGATTCCTTCATTTTAGTAGAATTTAAAAGCTCTGACATTGGGCATGATAACAAAGTAAAGAAGCAATTTTGTCAGCACTGCTCCTTTGCTGCCTTCTCTCTTTGGTTACAAATGATACAAACAGTAACAGCAAGACATTTATTGCAGTAATATACTATAAAATTTCTTTGTGGATTCAAAGGAAATGGAAAAGAAAATCAGAATAAATTCGACTTGTAAACTTTGTGTAAAAAACAGTTGAGATGCCATCCTAAAAAATATTATTTCCATGTTCTTTCTTTTCTACTGAGAGGGAAAGGGATCATTAGAAATATATATAACCCAACAAGCAAGACTGTTAGACACCTCTGCAAATAGCACATAATAAATCAGAATATTTTTTTTTAAAATATCCCTACCCCTGCTATGACGAATGTAACTGGGTGGTGTATCTTAAAAAAATATCCCAAAGAAATGAAGAAGGTTCTTCCCAGCAGCAGAGACCTCTCATTATTTCAGAACTCAGGATTGAGGCTTGAAGAAGCAGCAGTAGTGTTATTATCCTCTGTAAGATTCAGTCTCCTGTGACAATTTTTTGACAAACTCTAACAGGATAACAAGGTATGGAGGGCTGACACAGGAGGATGATAATGCACTTGAGATTGCCTTTTGAGTAATTATGTGATCCCAATTAAATTATTCTAGTTTAGAATGTCTTAAAAGGCAGGTCAAAATTTGGTATTCATTTTCCGTCTTCCTTTAGGAGTTGAAGTCCTGCTCTGTACACTGTATAATTGCCATGAAAGTAATGATTAGAGCCTCATTGTCAGGCTTCACTACTGAGCTTCCTTTGCAGCACTCACAGCTTAGGTTGCTCCCCAGTTTTTCTGGCATTTGAATGTATGAGATTCTGGTAATAAATGTCATGTAGGCTATATATAAAGGTACTGTCACCCTAGAGATAACTTCAATTCTAATTAAGCATTTCCAGCATTTCTAGAAAAAAAGGGTTCTATTTATGCTTGTTCTTTTAATAACTCATGAGTCTGGAGTTTATATAGTCAAATACACTTGATCATAATCAAAATGTGGATGCACTTCGGGAAAAAATTTCCTTTGGTTAAAAAGTGATTACTTTGCCAATTTTGTCTCAGAAGAGTTTTTGCACTAGTATTCCAGAAGTAATCTTTCAAAGAAGCACATTTCATCATGCAGGCATTTTTGATTGCTTTTCTACATGAAGTACATAGATTATTTGTCCTTAAGGACTGTGACTGAGAGTAAAGAGACTGTTTCATCTACTTAAAAGAAAAAGATTAGCATTCAGAGTATCATGGGGTCTTGGATGCTCTCTCTTTTAGTGAGACAGCAAATGACTTGCATTTGAATATATGCATGACTGCTATGTAATTATTTTGGTCAGTAAAAAATAACTAATTCAGGTCTACAGGAAATGCAGGCCAGAAATGGTCAGTTAATTTGTTTTTGGTAATTAACTGTACCCTCCTATGGTTCTCTTTTCATGCTTCCACGGCCCCAAAATATCCTTATATTTAGCATCAGTTCTATAGATCATCATTCAAGTAGAAGAAATTGGTCCATCTTACAGCAGTGCATTTTCATCTCAGATGTCAGGGAACGAGATGGCACCCAGCTACTCAACAGCAGATTGGATGCAACTCTCATTAGGCATGCAGTGTTAAATAGATCAAGGCCCACAGTTATTGCCTCACTTAAATGATGTCTTTCTATTATTTGAATTAAAAATATTAAAAGCTTCAGCAGCCTGCCTGCATATATGATAGTGAACAAGGGCTACATCTTAGAAAATCCTCATACCATAACCAAGCTAACTAGAGAAAAATGTGAAAAGGTCACTGACAAAAAATCCATGAAGACCAATAAAAAATATTTGTTAAAATTTGCATTAAATAACAACTTCATGAGCTTTGATATTGATTCTTTCTCATATACAATATGTTGTAAAATTATTTGTTCAGTGTAGAAAGCCACTGGGAAACAGTACCTGAATTGTTGCCTGAGATGGCTAATAACTTCTTCTGGAAGGAAGAGGTGCTGACGCATTTTGTGAATAACATTGCAAACCTGACTATTTAAAAATACTAGCTTCTCATAAAATAGATTTCAGCAATTTCTTTCATGTACGTATATGTATATATAATCTTACATTACAAACAATGCACTATACCGTTTAAGCCATAGCTATCTACAACCTCACACTCCTTAAGAAGCTTTCATAATCCTAAATACCCCATTAGACCAAGCAAAATAATCACAACATTGTTTAACCAAAAACTTTTCTGAGTATACAAATTTGGGCTGCACAACTAGAAGCTTATGTCAAACACAGAGACAGTTAGGGAAAAGGGCTCCAGGGGCTTGGTATATGGCTTGCTACAACCCTTGATAATGAGTTGCCACCATTAATTTTATAACTCACACATGAGTTAAAATCCAGAGGTGAAGTCAAGGGCATCTTCTAGCTTCAAATACGTTAACAGTTAGAAAGGCAAGTCTGGTAAGTTATTGGTGTTTCCTTAAATAGTTTTTCTGTTCTATTAAAATAAATAAAATCCATCTTTTTAGGAGCAGATCCAGCGTGTGCAGCTGGAATTTTGTGATGGAAAGAGTATGGTGTAGCATTTGAGTTGATACAAGATTGGCCCTTCCTCAAGAGAAAATTATAGATTTTTCTACCAATCACAATGTAACACACAGTTACCAGGCTTAAAGTGCTTAGCAATATTCTTGGCAAAGGCTGATATATAATCATCTGTCAATTACACTACTGCTGTGTGAGGAAAAAAAGAATTCATTTTGACTACATTAAAATCTGAGCTCCTTAATCCAGGCCCTGATATATTTATTCTAGAGGAATACATTTTTTTATGCAACATAAGATAGAGATTTCAAGCTTTTCAGATTAATCCTGCCATACATTACCTGGAGTAAAAATGAAGAGTGAGGGGAATACTTTACCATTCAAGTTACAATAAAGAAAACTACTAGAAGCATAATTTTAATTTTCTTTCTACAGAAAAATGCATCCATTTCAGTCCTGGCTTGGACCAGAGGAGGAAATCCAAGATCATCCAAAGCTTAAGGGAAAAAAGCTATTGTTCACAGCATCACTTGACAGGCAACAGAAAGGGGTATATTGCAACAATAAAACACATTTCTGTCAAAACAGAGCTTTGGTTCTCTTAAAATTAAATGATGGTTCTGTAACATAATTTATGTTCTTTGGTAGCTGTGGGAAGCTTTGTGTTTTTCCGATTTTGTGCCTACATATGTAAGGATTCCTCTGAAGACTTCCCTCATAAACTAGTTTCTACTTAATGTCTGAGCTTCATGCAGTTGAAAGGCTTGTGATTCAGTGGTTGCTTGTTAAACTTCTGATCAAACTTCTACACTGAAAATGTTAATGTGCCCTCAATATAATGTCATTAAGGAATACTGAACTCTCCCAAGTCTCCCTTTTTTCAAGATTTTCCTTTGGCTCTTATAATCTAACATACCAATCCTTAGAGTTTTAAATTTGCTTTCCTTAAGCTTGTTGTCTCTGTTGTGATGTCCTTTCTCCTATTTTCCTTGAGAACCATGAGGTCTCATGAGTCTATGGTCAGAGTCAACTAATTCATTTCAGTGATCAGAGTAAAACTGAAAAGGTCTTTCCCTTTGGAACATAAAACCAACAACTTCAGGCACTGTCAGGCACTTTGTGCTTTGCTGCATTCTTCATCTGGTGGCTGCTTAAGTATGTCAAGTCCCCTCTTAGTACCTAATCATGTATTTCTCTAATTGTTGAGAAATATCATCTACATCAGTGGGATTCCTCCATCCATATGATTCTCCATTTTAGCATAAACATACATCTGTATTCTGTTATCCTAATGAAATATGAATTCAGGTTTACTTCTGGGTTTGTTGTTTTTTTTTTAATTTGGTACACACACAACAAATAAATCAATAGGTAATAAGGATATGAAAAGATTTTAAGTAAATTTTAAATGGAAACCTCGAATTTTTGTCTTAAAGCTGGAAAGAAAAAAACCTAAGTTGGGGAGAAAATTTTTTGCTCACTCAATACACCAAAATAGTATGTTTAATAGGCTACATAATTTTAATCTGCAGACTATTAATAGTCTTTTCATAAATACTACTTTAAATCCTAGAATTTTATTTGTCTGAACACTATTCTATACAGTGCTGAGTTCCACAGACTATTTACATGTTGTATAAAGTAGATCCTTTCATTTTTAATGTGTTTCATTTTAATTTTGAATGACCTCTTTTCCTTCTGGCACTGAAAAGGGTTAGTAGAATTTAGCCTATATAATTCATGGTTTTGTATATCACACCATGTAAATTTTCGCTTTTTTCCTCCCACAGTAAATATGGTTAGACTACATATTCTTATAAAATAAAAGCTTCTGATGTTCCTGTCTCCAGACAAATTTTTGCAATATTTTCCTGAATTTTCAACTCTATCTATCTGTGAGATGTACTAAAATCAAACATAGTTTGTAATCAGTGGATTTTAGACGAGGCCATCCTACTGGCTGTACAATGTTTCTGAGTGTTGATAGCTCAATCTAGATTTGTAAGTCTAAATCCCATTGCAAATCACTGAAACCAGGTATTATTGAAACTGCTGCCTCAGGCATTCCTCTCCTTGCAAGTTGAATATAAGCTATCATCTTCTGTCACGGATTAATGAACTTGATTTCACCACTAGCATGTTAATTTAAACTACCTTCTTACTATTAGCCCATCTCTTTTGGTAGGAAAGAAGATTTAGGGTTTTCAGAAAAAACACAAGGTAGGGTACTGGACTTCAGATCACAGGTCCAGATCACAGATGTGACTTGAAGAAGGAAAACATAATTCAAACTCCATTTCTTTTATTTGCCTCTTTCTCTGAACAGGTTAACAGATCTCTTCTTGCCTTTTAGGTCTGTTCTTTCCAAGATGGGCTATGATTGGTCCCTTCACTTGAACCTTATTTCTCCCTCCCAGACTGTGAAGAAGGATCTGTCCTTTCCTTTTGCATAAGCTTTGTTTTCTGTCCTTGAAGAGAGGGCCTCTTTGAACTCTAATCTGCATGCTCTGGTCTCTCCATGTTGCCACTGCTTACCACTGAGGAAGTGCAGGAGACCTATGCATATCTAAACAGTCACAAGTACATGCTGTTTCCAGATCCATGCTGTATCATGGTGTTTATGACTGGACTCTTTAGGGCCTTTTCCAACCTAAATGATTTTATGATTCTATCTCTGCAAAAAGGATGCACCATTGAGGCTAGCACTAACTTCAATCTCAATGCAGCTTTTTCTACTTTTATGTGGGCCATTAATCTTTTGGTAGACTTCACATGACTCCAAGAAATTATCTGATTCTTACTCTTTATAACTTACTGTAATTTATATTAGCTGTGTGTAGCTGCACTAGACTCTTCTTTTTTTTTTCTTTTTTTTTCTTTTTTTTTTTTTTTCCAAAATACTTAAGCTTGAGGATGGCAGTCCCTGATGTGCAAGTTAATGAAGTTTAGGAGAATATACTGGGGAATTAATACTATATGTTTACTCTTCTCTAGGCATTTGTTTAATCTTTCTTAAAATGACAATAAGGGACTAAAAGGATCTTTGGTTTGGTCCAGTCCACTGCTGCCAAAATTTTGTTTATGTAGTAGCTAAATGTTTTGAGAAGCTTTCTTCAAATATGCATGTTAGCTACCTTCCAAGAACAAGTTAACTGTGAACAAGTTAACTGTATAAAAATAGAAAACAAATAGGCGACATTCAAGTACCAAAAAAAAAGAATAGAAAACACATATTAAGCAATCCCTCCCTTCACACACGTGAATACAAACACACACAACCTGCACTGAAAATCTTGGTTTCCACTTACAAGTAAACTTCTCACAAAGTCTCCAGGACAATTTCCTGGATGAGTGTCTCTATATATTTTCCCTAGACACTTTGTTAAAATATATTAAAAACAGTCATTATTTGGTTTTAAGTAATGCACAAAAACTGCTTATTGTTTAATATTCTGTTGTCACTAATTCTATCCTTCAATTAATTTTCTGCCATATGGTTATATGAGAAAAATATTTATATGAACTCATCTTTTTAAAATTAATTTCATTTTCCTAGCTGAAACAGCCACGCTGAGAAAATGAAAGGAAAACTTCACATATTTATTTTTATGAATCAGAATTATTCATATGATTAAGCTCTGTTGAGTTTAAATAACAAGCTGATTTGACATGCCCCTAATCAATTTGCATAACATTTATCTCAGGAAAGTAACTGAGACACAGACTGCCCGACTGTACATAGAATTAAGCATAGGAAGCCTTGCTGGAGCAGTGGAGGTAGGGAATGGGCCCTCCAGTCTTTCTCTTTGCATAAGATTTTATTTTTCCAAGGTGGGCAGTTGCCAGGAAACAATAAATACAACTGAAGAAATGGATTCATTTGACATGAATCCCATGAGCGGGGTGAGGGAGCAGAACACTGTGAAATGACTAAGCTGAGGATCAGTTCGAGAAATCCACATTTGTTCAGGCGATTACTGAGCAAGACACACACTCTAATTTATTTTCACATCTCTTCCTACTCTTTGTCCACCCCCTGCAAAAAAAAAGGAAGATGAGTGTAGCACTGGCAGCCCCATGGGCTTTGAGGACAGCTTTGCTGGGATGATGCCTGGCACCTCTGTTCCCCTCACAATCTGGCAGGCTCTCCTCCTTCATCTCTTCTTCCTTCCCTCTCACTTAAAACTATGGAATTAACATCACATTTCCTTCCAGCTCTACTTACACAACATTCATTTTCCATAAGAAAATATGATATATTACATCTAGACTGAAATCTGATGGATGCAAAACCCATATCCTTCTTGGCATTTGTTTTTTTGTTTGTTTGGGTTTTTCTTTTTTTGTTTGTTTGGGGTTTTTTGTGGGGTTTTTTTGTGTTTTTGTTTGGTTTGGTTTGGTTTGATTTGGTTTGGTTTGGTTTGTTTTTTTTTTCTTTGCCTGGTACAATCAGGCTCTATTGTTTATTTCCATGCATAATCACTGCAATAAATGTAAATAATAACTGTATGCAGAAATAATCCATGATTAACTGTTTCTGAGGTGAGATGATCAGTTCTCTGGAATACACCTCTCCCATAAGAAGTCTGTAATCTTATAGCAATATTAAATCATTGAAATTATTCAGAAATTTTAAAGCAGGAAGACTTCAGCAAGGGAAGCTGAAATCTGCAACTCCCTAATAACTGCTTTGACATTTTAATGTAAAGATATTTTTCAAAATACATTTTAATTGACAAATTTTGTTACAAAACTTGCAGATATCATACCCTGGTAATTATATGTACTATTAATTTAGAAGTGTGCTGGAGAACAGAATTAGTGCAATTAATTTAACTGTAAAAACAGATAGCCATGGAAAGACATATAATTTAAGACCACATTAAAAAATATCCCACTTTCTTTTTAATCTATTCATTTTTGAAGATGATAACTGCTGAGAAATTCTTGTGTCATGGCTCATATTTCTGATTTGTCTTTGTTGTAATATTGTAGACACATAATATTCTAGAAAAGATGTTCTGAGTTGGGTAAAAGGATATGTCTATCTAAGCAGCTAAAGTTACAACTAGTGTTGCTCCCAGAGTTACTATCTTTTACTCGAAGTCTCAAAAGTTTAGTCAGTAACTTTGACTTAAGTAGGGGTAATATCCTTTATTTATTCAACACATACCTGTAATTTATACAGATTTGAGTTCAGTAGGAGCTTCTTGACCTTGAATTATTTTATCTCAGACATATAAGGTTTAAGGACTAGTAAAATAGAAGATCTTTCTCCAGTTAAAAAGAAAACCTATATTAGACCTGAGTAACAAAGTTTTTCAGAGAAATCGGAAATCCATAAGTGTAAATATATTTTGCACTGTGTAAACATTTACATCAGTTTTAACATTTATGCATGCCCTCTTTTACTACACTCATTTTGCAAAGTTTAAGACTTGGAAAGAAATATCAAAGCATAAAATCTAGTCAGTATACTAAAAAACCTAGGCCCATGAGAAAAGGGAGAAAAAAGCCTAACTTCTCATAAAGTCTGGATAAGAACTGGCTGAATTACTTTTGTGGCTTAAGGAGCTGAAAAAGACACAATTTCCTGGAAGAGGTACCTGCCTTGTTGGCATAGGAACATGTGCTATGGAAATCTGGCACACGCTTACCCTGAGTAATGTTGGTGTCCACCAAAATAATAAGATGTCATAGGTGTATGACTTACCCTAAGTGACTCCTCTCATGTCAGTGCATATACAGTCAGGAGCACAATGATCAGAAATCAAAATTTCTTGAATTGCAACCCTGTATTGTTTCTCTCAAATCACATTGCCATAACTGTTTAAATCTGTACAGTAAGATTTGCCATAGGGAACTACTATCAAGGTAGGTCACACTTCAAGCCTAACAATTCTGACAGTATCCTTTTAGTTCGTGTCTTTTTTCAAAAGATCAGTGTGAGCAACTGCCACTTCTTATCATGTAAGAACACTTGCTGATCTAACTACAACCATCTTCTTCGTTGCATAACTTACTGAGAATGTGATGACAAGGTAGAGCTCTCAGAGAACCATGTCCTCTATAAATATCTGATTTTAGCAAAGTACTAATTCGTACTATATCCATACTATATTTGTTTTATACAAATATATATGTCCCAATGCATACTCAGCAGACAAAGCTACTATTTATATGTTACAAACAACAACAAAACAAAAAAACCACAAAATTTCTTAAAGTTTCATGATGTGTATACATACTTGCACAAAATAAAGCTTTATAATTTTTGGTTTTGTTATTTTTGTTGTCATTGCTGCTGCTTTTGTTGTTCTTATTGTTATGAAATATTACTTTGAACTAAATAACTCAGTAAATCGCCTGTTAAATGTATGCACACGTGTTCATATACACAAATCCCTGGAATGAAGACAAGAACCTAAAAATAATGCTTGTCCTGTTTTTGTACCTTTGATGTTCTCCTCTGTTTATCATTGTACTCATAATGCTTTCCAGAATACTATCCATATTTTATTTCATTTTTTATTCAATTTTTAATCTTTAAATATGAAAGTACTTTTACAAAGAAGTCAGTGTTATTATTGTCATTTTGTTGGTAGGAAAAATGGGGCAAAGGAAGACAAACTGATCTATTAATGATCATACAATGTCAAGTATGCCATTTGTCATGCCAGAGGATCACCTTTCAGTCTTCTACACACTCTGATTTATTTTTTTAAAACCTGTTTATAGTGTTCAGATGCCTTCTAAGAACAATGTTTAATAGCTCTTTAGAACAAAGAAGGTGTTTCTTTCCCAGGGAAGTTAATTCATCCGCATTTGTATGCGTTTCCTAGTTTAGACAGAAGGTTCTATGATGGCCTTACAATTTGGCTAGTACTTTCTTCTAGTTGCTAATCCCAAGGATTCAGATGTCAATAGCATTCTTAGTCTGTTAAAGCCAGAAATATATTACCTGTTGTCCTGCCAGATCCACTTTGATCCAGGACAATTTGTTCCTATCGTTATTCCAATTTGAAATTAAAATGGAAGCTATATCTGCATTTTGAAAATAAAAATAAAAATCTTAGTATTTGCAATTGTGTTATTAAAATATATGTATTATTTCAAAGTACAATTTAAGAAAAAGTTACTTCTGCTTGAGAAGATACTAGACAGCTACATGCTAATTTAATAATCAGGATTTTTTTCCAACTACCCTTCACAAATTTATGAATTTCTTTGTATTTTGGAAAAAAGGTCAAATCGGAAGTGTCTTTAGGCCAGGACTGACAAGCCTGTTGCAGTTCAGTGTGCATAATTATCTAATATAAATAAGAAGAGGAAGCTCAGTCTATGCATATTTCATGTTCATATATCTTTCCTATAGTTAAACTATGTCACTTGCTCTTACTTCAGATTTTTGAAGACATTTGGCACAAACATTGGTTTCTGACAGTATGGGATGCTGACCTTACATGTTACTTTTACTTTTTGTAATATAGTATATGATCAATGGCTGCAGCATGATTCCAAAGCAATATAAACTATAGCCTAATTTAATTCACCAGTGGATCAGGTGAAGGAGCATAAAAGTCAACATTGGGACCAGCAAAAGAGAAGTAGCAATCTGCCAAGTAACAGCTAAACAGATAAAACGTCTATAAATTCAGTTTAGCACACTTTGATCAGGTCTGTCATCAACTTGAACCCTCTGAGCCCCACTTCCGGTGCTAAAAAGAACGGTGGTGTTTTGACCCTAACCAGCAACCAAGCACCCACGTAACAGTTCACTCATTCCCCACGTCAGTAGAACAGTGGAGAGAATAGGAACAAAAAATACTAAGAAAATTTGTGGGTCAAAATAAGACAGTTTACAAGTGAAAGAAAGAGAAAAAATACAGGCAACATAAAAGAATCACCCACCTATCACCTCCAATAAGCAGTCTGATGCCCAGTCATCACTTCTGAGTAAAGGCCACCTTGGAAGCCAAAACACAGATCCCTTTCTTTTCCTCTACCTCAATTTTTATTGCTGAGCATAACACTGTATGACATTGAATATCCCTTCAGACAGTCTGGATCATCTGTTCAGGCTATGTCCCTTCCCAGCTTACCCACCCCTACCCTGCCTACTTGCTTGGGGAGAATGAGACAGAGTGGGAAAAAAAGAAAGCCTCAATGCTGTGCAAGCACACTTCAGTGAAAGCCAAAACATTTGTTACCAATACTGTTTTAGTCACAGATCCAAAAGACAGCACTATATGGGTTGCTATGAAGAAAGTTAACTCCTTCCTAGCCAGAGCAAGTACAATGTGCTACATTTGATACTTAATCACTTATACTGCAAAAATAGCAAAAAAATTAGCAATTACCAAAAGGGGGCTTTCACATATGTTCATCAATATCTGTAAACAAAGAGGGTCAAATCAAGACCTCTTGAGAAGGGACAAGTCCCAGGAGGTTCTTGGACAAGTCCTGAAGGCCCCATCACCTGCAAAGAAGTTGTTTGAAGGAAGTACTTCCCCACATGGCAGGTGCTTGGATGATGACAGCATTGATCGACCAGATGTCACTTATGTCCTGCTACATAAATAACTGACTTGAAACAGGCTGAATTCTGGGCTTTACTGAATTTGAGAGAATTACACCAGTCTACTTAAATGAGAAATGCAGTGCTAATGTCACCTGACTTAAAGTGCCATTTTAAAGCTAACTTATTAAGGACCCCTCTGTTGTCACTGAAAGGCATAATGTATTTCCAGAGGGAATTCAGCCAACTACTTTACAGAGGTGTCTTAGGATGGGATGAATCACTCACTTGAGGTACTGGTATCAACATCCAGGTGTTGATGTAGTTGTCTAAGTGCCAAAATGCAGTATGAAAAAGAGAAACTGTGAATATCACTAATTTAAGAACTATCTTGAAACAAGAGTACAGCTCCAAAATACAACATTTAGCAAATACAACCAATGTAGTCAGAGTTCATAACTGATTGGGGTTTATTTGCTGTTACTGACTGACTTCAGTGCTTTTTCTCCAAAGGGGAGATAAAACCCAAACAACAACAGAAACCAAACCAAATACATGATCAAGAAAGATATAAAAATGCAAAGGCAGAAGACAGTTGGACTTGTCTGACTCCAAAGTAAATTTTGATTGCCATTTTCTGTCTCTTGAAAGTGGTTTTGCAATTCTAGTAAAATGTTGACCAGTTCTTGATATAAACTTCAAACAAGCTGAACTGAGAAATTGTGCAAAATGAACTGTTATTAAAACCAGGTGAAAAAGAATTATTTTAGGCTTATTATTCAAGACATAACATTTCTAAATATTGAGTTTACATTTCTAAGAATGAGTTAACTCATTTTGCTTAAGTTGCATAAACAAATAGATGTCAAAAAAGTACTTTGATTGCTCTTATCGGATTCCTTTCCCCCAAACATTCCAGTGCATTTATTTCCACTAGTTAGTATGCTGAAATACTGTCAGAATGGTAATTAACTTACACAAAACAGAAACAGGTCTGGTAAATATAAGATCATGGGTTATGACAATCATGTATACTATAAACACTAAAGGTGAGCTGGCAAGCAAAATCATGAAAGTATCACCCACTTAAGTAACACATACTCACATGATCCTGGCGAAGAGAGGCGTTCAAGCACATGACTAAGACAGGCTGTTCTTTCCGCAGGCTTAGAGAATTGTTTTTGTTTTGCTGCACTAAATCCTTGTTCTTTTTAGAATTTTACTAAAGATCATAGCAATATCATTGTATTAAAGTATTATGTAAAAATAATTTTAACTATTCTGAAGTATCTAGCATATGGCTGGGATTGAAAGATGATGGGGAACAATCATTAACAATTTTTATGAACATTATGTCAATGGCCACTCCTTAAAACCATGGGTGACTTTAACCTGGCTCAGTCTCCTTTCTTAATTCGAGAAAGTACTGAAATGCTCATAGGAATACATGCTGAGAGGATTCTGACCCTTGCACCAAGGCTAAATGGAAGCATAAACTTTTGCAGCCAGCTTTTACAACAGGGTAGAGTGCCTATCCATAAGCTGTGAGGCAGAAACCATGCAGACTTCCCTTCTAGCTTGCTCTGCTCTTCCTTTTAGTCTACATGTTGCCAACCTGAACTGGGGGTGCAAATAGCAACGACAGGTATGGGCAAGGTTTCTTCTACCAGTTCTGTTTTTTTAGATCAAGAATATTAAAATACTCCTTGATAATTAACCTGGATTGTTTTTCTGGCAATTTATTGGTATTGAAGAAAATGAATAATTAATCTCTGCAATTATAGCTAATAAAATAGCATTAAAGAGGGAAAACCAACATTTTTACAAATTGCAGCTGAAAATTTTTCAGATGGCAGTGACAACTCACAGATGCCTTACTGCTTGTAAAACATGAAAATAAATCACAGCATAGAACTAAGATTTTTTTCTTAAGTGGGAGATTGTTCATAGTATTAAGTTTTCAATTATTACCTCATAAATTTTGTTTTTATTTTAATTTTTGGCATTATTTTTGAGGGAAAATAGTTAGTAAAATGTACAATGAAGAAATGAACAAGTTATGGTTTCATTAATATGTGCTGCTTTAAATACCTAACTGTAGAAAAATAGTCTGTAGTTGCTAAAGTAAGAGACAATGAGGAAAACAGAAAAAAATGTAACCTATACTGTTTCTGTAATATTTTCCACAGTGGTTCCAGAAGTGTTACATAGTCTGCGAGAACCTGCAAAAGTTGCAGACAAAGTGTAAATGGTCTAGTAAATCCCAAACCTTTCATTTCACAGACTATTAATTGACAAATGTGTGGGCTGAAATGTAAGTTTTATAAGCCAATAATTCCATTCCAGATTTTTTTGTAAATGTGACATAATCACTTGCCTCCTTTTTATGCTTTGTGTAACTTGTGTAAAAACTCAAAGCCTTTTCAATGATGCAGTCTTTATGAACATAATTTTCTATAAAGTGCTTAGTATTATATCTAAAATTAATGATTCTCATCTATGCAAATATGCAAGTGATGTTTTTATATGAGTACAGAAGATAATAAAACACTTAAAAATGATGTAACTAAGAAACTACGCAAGGCTCATCATCCTCCCAGGGAAGCTGTTCAACAACTACTAAAATGAAAATCAATCCTTTCCATCTTGAAATTTATGGCCCACTGCTTCTGCTGTCTTTGACGATACCATCCTCAAGGGTCAACATATTTTGATGTAATGTCAGCACTTGTCTGAGAACAGGCTATACTGCAAATTCTAAAACAGACATCCATCCCATGTGAACTCAAATCTTTCCTATGTTCTTAACTTTTCACTACCTGGAAAACCTGAAGAGAATGTAGGATTTTAGTGGCTTTTTGATAATTGTATATGAAAAAAATTGACAAGATTTGCCAATTAAATTTACTTTCTTTTCAAGAGCAGACTTCTGAAAGATGCAATGGATGTTCTTCCTTTTCATCAAGTTTGTAGATAAAACTAAGATCATATTTAAATTGCTTGGCTCTCTCCTCAACTTTTGAGATCTATTGGACAAGATTGGATTTAGACTCCTAAAAAGAACAGAAATTAATATTTCAGTAACTGTTCGTTCTCTTTCAGTGAAAGATACAGCTCAACCACAGTCGGTCTAGACAAAATGTGAAGATTACACATAAGTGAGCAAATTTATTCCTAGTCAGTCAGAATGAAAAAAATAAGATTCTATGGGAAATTAACAAACCATTACCAGTTCACCTAGGAGTGATATCCTCTTCATAGAATTTCTGAATAATCTTATAGAAGGTATACATATCTATTAAAAGGGTGTAATTTTTAAATTAATGCTACAAGATCATGAAAAAGTTTTAAATTTCTATTGAAAATCTCTTGGATGTCTGTTGGGTTTCAACATGGAATAGCATATCTCTTTCCTGGATATAATGTGAATCTGGATCCAATTGTTTCAGAATAATTAATGGACATGACCCTATTAGTATTTAGGTTATCAAAATACATTTGGTACTGTCCTGGTTTTCCTGAGACAGAGAGGTGAGGTTTTTTTTTCCTTTCCTTCATAGCAGCTAGTAGCTTGTGCAGGAACTGATATTGATGTCACACCAGTATTTAAATTTTTCAGGGTTTGGTTTTTCAATCTCTACCTAAACATGTGTTCTTAGTTTCTTTTCTTATTTTGTTTTGTTTGTTTTGCGGGTTTTTTTTTGTTTTATTTTTCTCTCTGCACAAGAGGAAGAGGGCGAAGAAAAAGCCTGGGACTCTCTGGGACAGGTGACTCAGTATAGACGATCCAGATGTGTTCCAAGCTGACCAATAGAAATCTGCTCTGTCCCATAAACATCACACTCACTATAAATTGGGGAGTTTGCAAGGGACAATCCCTTCAGCCCTTTCTTTCTTCAATCCCTTCACTTCTCTTCCCTTCCCTTTTATTTCATGATGGTGGCCCATCTCAGTTCTTGAGCATATAAATATTAGTGACAAATTCTGAAGTTTTTAAAATGAGTCTAGGAACTTAAAAATTTGTGTAATAGCTTGAATCTGAACAAGAATTTTAGTGAGAAACTAAGTAACTGTTGCTATATGCTACATAGTATTGCTAAAGTATATATTATAGTGGCCATGAAGCCAACAGCATACTGGCTTACATTAGAAATACTGAGTTCAGTTTTGGGCCCTGCATTACAAGAAGGACATTGAGGCACTGGAGCATATCTAGAGAAGGGCAGCAAAACTGATGAAAGGTCTGGAGAACAAGCCTTATGAGGAGTGACTGAGGGAGCTGGGGCTGTTTAGTTTGGAGAGAAGGAGACTGAGGGGAGACCTTATCACTCTCTGCAACTACCTGAAATGGGACTTGTAGGGAGATGGGTGTTGGTCTCTTCTCCCAAGTAACTAGTGACAGGACAAGAGGAAATGGCCTCAAGTTGTGCCAGAGGAGGTTTAGATTGGACATTAGGAAAAATTACTGAAAGAGTATCAAACACTGGAAAAGGCTGCCCAGGGAGATGGTGAAGTCACCATTCCTGAAGGTGTTCAAAAAGCGTGTGGATGTAGCATTTCACGACATGGTTTAGTGGACATGGTGGTGTTAGGTTCATGGTTGGACTTGATGATCTTAGAGGTTTCTTCCAATCTTAATGATTCTGTGAATCTGTGATTCCGTCTTTGTTCTACAGATTATGTATCTGTGGAATATGTATATTAACCCTTTACTTCATGTGAGTCCTAGGAGTCTTCAGTGCTAAGTGAATATTAAGATTCTTGGGTAAGTAGTAAGACAGCAGCATAAAACATTTTTCCTAAACAGAACAGTGTGACAAATGAGCTACCGTTTATAGTATTTTAACAGTTTCGGTGAGCTACAACAGGAGGTGAAGAGACACCCCATTGTCCAACTCATGTATCTCAGGGACAGACATCAGCATGATTTATTACAAGAGCTTAAACTGAGCCTACAGCAAAGGAGCAGCAGTTTCTGATCACTAGGGAGGGCTGGGCTGGGCTGACTAACAATTTTGCTAAAGTCGATCACTCTTACACAAAGCATCTGTCAGGACTCTTGTTACAAGACATTTACAAATCATGGATCATGACAAGTACAGAATGTTCTGTGCTTCTGCTTCTGGTTTTTTGCCTGGTTGAAGTTAGCAGTAAAATGATTTGTATTCAGTTTTTCAGCATGTTATATCCTATTTTACTCTAAGTACTGTTCAGAATTTCTCACCACAGCATAACCAAATTAATTCAAGTTCTTCCCTGACTTTGCTTATATAAAAGTACTATAAAAGGGACCACTAGGAACAGACACACTGCATTTGTTTAATGGTACATGTACAAAAGATTTTTCCTTTGCCATCTCTGCTCTGATTTCAGCATATCTCCTGAAGCCAAACTTTGCCATGGAGCTGACTTCATAGACTGTGATTAGGGGAATACTATGGCATATAGTATAGCAATATTCTGTAGCATATAATACAAGTTAGTTCCTCACTTAAAAAACCCACCATTTTGACATTCATATTTGCCAAATCCTCGGTGTTCCTCCATGTTTTTATCTTGTCTTCTTTTTCATTTAGCAACTTCTGAATGTGATAAAATACAATTCTACATAATGAGATACAAAGTATAGAACTATTACTTTATGATGGTTGTCAAAATTGCATTTAGAAAACCGTATGGACTGCCTATATGAATGCAATTCCATTAGTACTCCTGTGAAATTGGCACTAAATTTTGCTAGTGATGCTTTATTGGAAAATCAGGAGATTAGGTATCAAAATAGAAGAACTTGTATGACCCCAAGTGTTTTTAAATGAAAGATGGTGAAGACGCCAGAGATTTTAATGCCTGAAGTTAAAAAAACATGTTCTAATTAATCCATTTAAACTGTGCTATACTTCTAGTATTTACCCATAGCTCTTGGGGGTTTTCTTCTGTTTATTGGAATGAAAAACAGAAGGAAAAGATTTGGTAGGGCACTTCCATTATCATTCAAAGTGTGCTACAATGAAATATAAATATAATGCAATGTCTCATATATTTGGTATGCTAAAAGAGAGACAAATGCCTATTATAAAGTAAAATGAATGATGCTGAATGTCATATTCTTGATTCAAGAAATAGAATGTTTTGACAATTATTAAAGGAACAAAACCAGATTACAATATCTAAAACAATTTTTTACCCCAGAATTATTATGAAAAGGACACTTAATTTCTACTACTGAGAGGTAAAAGACCCAGAAAACTAGGTACAAAAGAGTTTTACATTATTGATGGATTCGTAAATATGCGTAAACAAGTCTGAACTTGACTGAATTAGCGAATACAGACCACAGTTCATTCAATATGGATGATAGCATCTTTACTCATTCTGACTTTGTAAAGGATGGGAAAAGGCGACAATTGTCAGTACTTATGCAAGACTTTGTCAAAGTGAAATGTGCTTCCTGCCAGGAAGCTTCTTTTCAGTTTAACCTCAAAACGTCAAAATCTCTCTGTTTCCCAGGTTTCCTGATCACCCTTTTTCCTAGTGAAGCCTGTTCGTAGCAGAAGAGAGTTTTAGTCTGCAGCAGAATGTGCCTAAGAAGAAATATTCTCACACTGATTTCAAAAGCTTAGTTGTTGTCTTCCTTACACTGATTTTATAGCCCCACGTTATGTTCAGCAGTGATCTTTGGGTCATTAAGCATAAGAACACTGAAACTTATATATAGTTGCCAAAAAGCAAGCTTATGGAGGAAATACAATATATTTCTTGCCCAGGAGCTGACAAAGAAGAGCTGAAGGTTTTGGTGCTCTAATTGGCAAAAGCACAAAATGTGCACAACAATTTTAAGAACTGCATTCTGATTTCAACTAAGACATCACATTAGTTTGAGATTATTACCTAATTAGCCTTCTTCCGATGTAGCAAACAGATGAAGTATTCACCCCAAACTTAGACTCAGGGAAAACCAAGGCCAACAGCCAATAATGCTCTTTTAAGTGTTTTTTTTTTGTTACTGTTTTTGTCCTTAGTATTGAGACTAGATTCCCTTGTGTTCAATCTTAAGCACACATGTTAAATTGCAGTTAATCTTCTGCACTGACAGATTGAAAGAATAAGAACTACAAGAACCGTGTTCTTAAGGATGATCCCAGCAGTCATTCTGCATAAGATCTTAGTTAGAAATAAACAAACATGATAGAAATGTCAACTGTTGGAATGAACATAGCAGAAAGAGACGCAATTTTAGGAAGAAGGTTTGGAATTTCCTACTGCAAACCTAATGCCAATAGGAACACAGAAAAATCTAACCAGGATATAAATAATCAGTTTTGTACAATGGAGCCAAATGTTTTTGCTCTACACTAGAAAACATATTGTAGCTGAAAAACACTGAAGACACTGCAGTTGCACAGATTTATACCAGCTGGGAATATCTACTAGCTTTTATTAGGCTGGCAATATTAGAGTTTACAGTATGGCCTTTTTAGATAGAATATGGATCATCTTACAAAGAAAAATCTTCTGTAAATCTGCTCCTGAACTGATCTCTTTTGATAGGATTTTTTAAAGACTTTTGAATGAGGGAAACATCATGTATATTTTTTCTGATTGGTTATTTGTAGAATGAACTATATTGGCTGATACACCATATAGTAGTATTATTATTAATGTATTCTTAATGATAATAGTTGTACCACCACTGATGCATATTTGTAAATAATTGTATTTATTTACATACACACAAACATATAGGTAAATAGACATGTATACACACACATATGTATGTGTGTGTGTGTGTGTGTGTATGTATATATGCACCTATTTTTATGTATCTAGAAAAGCAACTATATCTATAGCCATATATACACAGATGCCAGGATCCTCAAAGTTCTTAATCTCAGAAAGTGTGTAAAATCAGACATATAATTCCTGCGGCAGCCTAAATTATATACTATGCATGATAAAAGAGTCAGTATCACATCCACTTGCGACATGACAGTTCACAGCTTCCTGGGACAAAGAAAGCTTGTTGCTGGTCTGGTTATTCCACATTTTCTTCTACATAAAGTGTTTTTAAGTTTTCCTCAGAGTTAAGAGTCAGAAGGACAGAAGGATCTCTGATTTGGACCAGCATGGCAATTCCCAAAGTGTTACACACTGAAAGTCTCTTTGCGAAGAAGCACTCTAAACAAAGATCACACAGAGAACATACACATACGGATTTTGCTAGTGGCTCAATGGTTCAGTGGAAAGCCTGAAAGATGGTAGAACATCTCCTGGAAGAACACAGCAAAACTGTCAGATCATTAATGCAGGCCAGCCCACGCTTCATGTGAGGCTTTTCTGTGATCATGCCACATGAGCTATTTCTTCCAGCCTCAACCCTACTACATGTGGTTACATGATACATATGTACTGTTACAGACATGGTTTCTGGGACAAGCAGAGCTGACCAGTTCTAAGGGCTATGTGGTTTCACTTTTAATCTTTCCTCTCAGTTGTTTGCTCCTAAACCTCACCGATGTCAGTCCCTAGTTGTAGTTTCTTCCCCACCATCTATAGATGCCCATGGGACATGACTTTGTTCAGTCACAACAGTACACAATGAGTCCAAGCACTCAGGGAGCTTATTGTGCAACTTTACTCTGTTCACCAGTCTGCCACACTGGCCTTGCTCTGCACAGAGTTTGCAGGGGTAATTTATCTCCGTGAGATCATCCTCCAAAGGCCTTAATCTGCCATTGACATCACGAAAGACTCTTTACTCTATTGGGAAGTCCTCCTGGCCATTCCTACTATTAAAAATAATGCTATTGTTAAAAATAGCTCTCTTCTACACGCTGTAGTGTTTCAACACTCATATCTAATGCAATCAATTTTTTTTTCCTTGTTCTTTGACTTTTCTTTGGTGTAACAGGGAGTTCCTTGAAACGCTTAGCTGGTCCTGAAAGTCTTCTATGTAAGCACCTCAGGAGACAGTGTCACCTCAAAGCAACTAAATATTCCCCAATTTAAAACTAGTGACAGTCTTCTCATCTTGATATATCTATAGACTACTGCAATAGTCAAGGTAAGTCTAGACAAAGTCTAGGCAAATATATGCAAATGTGAAACATTCAATTCTTTTTAGCTTAAAGACACAAAAATATGATTAAGTATTAACCACCTAGACCATGGAACTTTCTCTGACTCTGCCTGCAGGTTAGATTTGGGTTTTACCCTCAATCAGTAACAGAGACTTTGCAGCAAGAAAAAATATCTGTCATGAGGCTGCATTAATTTTCCAGTGGTTTCTTTCCCTCCTAAAAAATTCAATCTCTGTGGGCAACTGCTGTTAACAGAGTTCCATTTACTTGAAAAACAGGACACCTGAGTAAAGAACTAATCCTTGCTTCCATCCCATCTCTGGGGGAACCAAGGACCAGCCCTGTCAGTAGAGAGCAAGATGGAAAAGTCAGCAGACAACAGTCATAAGCTGAACAGAAAATCCTTGGTGTTACTATCAAAACATTGTGTTATGCTATAAAGGGTTACAATCTGTAACATCATATCAGGGACTGCATACAGAGGGGGAGGTGGGAGGAGGATGTTGGGCACTGCAAAGGAAGTTACCTCAGAGGTGCTTTTATCTCTGGCAGATCTCTTGGTCTTACATTATTGATAAGCTATTTTCATTCATTCTGACAAACTGTAAGTAACGACTTCTAGTTTTAAAGGGACAATTTTGTTCTCTGCAGAATCATGGAGTTTATAAATTGAGGGGAGATTGTTGTAACAAGTAGTTCTCTAGTTCAGTTTGGAACTGCTTATTTTAATTTGACAAGAGTACTGAACAAAAGTAAATAAATAGAAATCTTCTTTCACATACAATAACAATCAGTTCTGGAGAGGTTAGGCACCTGAGGTTAAAACTATAAGCAAATGTTCCCCATTTTCTACTAGGAAGCACCTAGGGTGGAGGTTTTATCAGTTTCAGACTTGGCTTCCTTAAAATTATGATTTTGGCTTTGTGAACAATCATGAAGACTAAAAAATACTTCTTGAATCCTGGAGAAGCAGGAGTATCTCAGAGGATGCTCCATGGCAAAGGTGAAAAGAAACTTTCTCATTCCTCTGGAAGGCAAGAGTGGGGAAATTAGAGGGATTTATGACTCAAAGGAGACATAACCTGTTTTCTTGCTTAATACTGAGACTAACTCTTTTTCTTCAGAGCACATTACAGTGTTGTGATGTACACCTAATACTTTTTTTAATGCAGCAGCAGTGCAAGGAAGACTCTTGTTCTGAATGATAGTTATAACAGGAGTGCAAACACACATACTATGGCTATTATGAGCTTGACCTATCTTTCAAAAACAAAAAAGATTGGAAGTGTTCTGTTTAAAGTCTTAACATGTTTCAGAAGAGCACAGTTGTTTGTCTGAAACAAAAAAATGTAGGAATTTCCTTACTGACTGTTAAACACTAACCTGTTTCAAATGCTTCAGGGAAAGACTATAAAATATATTAGTTATTTGAGAGATCATCTGCCATATAATAAATCTATTTCGTATCTTCTTTTGCATGTGACTTGATACCTGAAGCATAACATTAACATATTTTCTAAAATTCAACTTCTCTAAAGTTCAGACTTTCATTTAACTGCATCAACTATGTATATTTTGTTTTATAAACACTTCCCATTGCTTTTCAGTTACAAGGCATTAATTTTTACAGATATGTCCTTTATTCTATTCCACATGTTTCGACTTAACTCTATTTCAGTTCGTGAATTGTCTCAAATGTTTGCTTCTCCTCTGAATGCTTATTTCACTCACTTCGGATATTGCAAATTACCTGAATCACTATGTTTGTATTCCTATTCCTGATAAGAGCTGCTAATTGATACACCATTTTTCCAGTATTAGCTCTACCAAATGCAAGTACTTAAGCAATAAATAAAACTGTTCATTATATTTATCTGACAGTGGAGGCTTCTTTGCTGTGGGACATGTGGGAAGCATCCTGCATGGAGAATGAGTGTGAATGTAAGAGGTATCCTGAGGTTGGAGAGAGTATATTCCCTGGTGTCATTAAGGACACTTGTAGATCCAAGCATTTGGTCTTTGGAGGAGCAAGCATCTCTCAAGTGCAGAGAAAGCAGTTGCCAGCATTGCTAGGACTTACTTTCTGAACTATTGTTTCACTTGCAGATAGTATCTTTTAGGTGCTTCTTACATCTAGCTGGTTAACAATTCATAGTTAAAAGGCAGATTTCCTGATTTGATTACAGACCTTTTATAAACATTAGCTGATAGTGAAATACAGAAAATTAAACAGACTTTACAAACTTTTTAACCTGGACAGTCACATTAGTTATCTATGCATAAACGTTAGGTATCTATTCTGTAATAACTCTTTGAAAGAAAAACAACCAATTTTACAAAGGAAAGTTTACAGATAGCAAGAAAAACATAAACATAAGTTTTTAACTGAAGATTTGTTCATGCCTTTTTTATCCTCAATATTCATTGAACTCTGCTGGCAGGCTTCAGAAAACATTGCAGAAATATAAACAGAAAAAAAAAATCAATTCCTCTGCGTAATTCACTTCTCCCAAGATTTTGTATACATCGCTTAGATTTCTGTACACTGTGTAGAAGCATGTTGCTAGAGGGTTTTCTGTAGCTCTTTTTAAATTGGAAACCTTTCAAAACACATTGAAACATTTCCTGACTGCTAGGGTGCAAAATTTGTTGATTTTGGTGTATATTGTCTATGCTTATACTCAATTTATACAGCTGTGAACACCATAATAAAATAATGAAAAAAACTATTATTTTGCAATTATTAAAATAATTTAATATTATGTATATGTATTTTAATAAGGTTGAGTGCATTTTGGTATATTCTGCCTGAGGGTCTTCAAGTGTTTGACAGACATTAATGCTTTCTCACTGCAACGCAGATAGTAAACTATTTTCCTCCTTTCGTCACAGAGCAAACACATTAAAAAACCCAGACACCTTTTATTAGGTGACAGAACCATTATATAGCTTTGTAATGAATGATTTCTTCATCAGAATAGAAGATATTTTAAAATTATTTACTTATATTTAAAATATTTTTAATATATTTTTTTTCCTTCTAGAAAGAAGGAATTCTAGCCAAATAAACTCCTGGTACTCTATAGGTCTGCATGTAGAAATAGCATAGGTAGATTTAGCTCCATGCTTCTGTTTGATTCAGTCTCCTTCCTCATGTTTCTTTTAAATACATTTTACTGTGTGTGAATAAATGTATCTTTTTTTCTTTTTTTAAGCAGAAACAGAAACCCATCCTCCACATTGCACAAGGTTTTTCAGAATGAGGAAACTGTGATGAGGCATGATCTTTCCTCACTGCTGTCTTTTACACTGTGTTATAAACAGCTTTCCTTCCTAACTGCTGAAACCTTAAAACATTTTATGAAACAGAATTCTCATATTATATTTTCAGCTTTTAGCTATAAGTGCATGGGAAAAAAATCCTTATCTCTGGGCTCTCACAAATGATGATAATTGACATTATCATAATGTCTAAGATTTCCAGCCATTTAGCAGAGTATTATCATGGCATACACTCTACAACACACCTAGATGATCTTAAGCTTGACAATCTTAAATCTATAATCTACATTTAAGATGAGAGGCAACAGATCGATATGGGCAGATGGTAAAATGCAAGGGAAAATGAGGAGATGGCATTAAAACCAGCAGTTTTTGCATACTAGTATTCTATTTTCGAAATTTCACCATAGCATGGTAATAAAGGAGAGTAGGATTTGAAGGAGAATGATAACATAGCTCTATGGAAACTCTTCTTAACAAGGGCACCACAAAATAAAGCTGAAAATACTTTATTGGTAGTTTGCACTAGGTAAGGGAAGCCTTCAGCTGAGGGGAGAAGAAAAGGTCTTAAGTAAGGGCAAATGTGGACTAGCATAAAAGACTAAATGGGGATAGCTAGGCATAGATGAGAATGGAGAATGAGACTTGCAAAAGAAATCAAAAGGAAAGAAGTAATAACAAGAATTTAAAGGGCATCACAAAAGAATCAGCTTGAAACCGAGGAGATACAGGATCTTGTGCTCATCATTTCCCATCCTATTCCAGAGACTAAAAATGACAGCTCCATCTCACATCAGTCTCACCATTTCTCATTTTTTTACAGTATTTCCAGGCAGATACAGACTTGCTTTACCCATGGTCCTCACCAGCCAGATGAAAACCTACTCTGAGCAGAAAGGAAAAATCTATTAGCTTACTCACTCACTATGCCAAGTGCAGCTGCATTTCTGGCTAAGCTGGCATTCAAATAGGTAATGTTAGCACCCATTTAGATGCATTTAGAGGGTGGAGGATGTGACATTATGCTTCTTGTGAAAAGGCCTTATAGACATGTCATAAAAGTCCTGCGTATCTAGTGTCCAGACTATATTTTTTGTGTTTGGTATGTAATTTGCTTCAGAAAATTGTTGAATAGTACCTAACACCAGCACTCAAACAAAAATCTCTCTCTTTTTTTTCTTTTTTATTTTTTTTCTTCCTTACCAATGGAGTGCCATAACAATGTAACTGTCACCATTTGGCGGAAAGATGCAGGGTTTGGCTTGACCTAGAGGTAGGAAGATGGATTGCTGCAGGCGAATCTTTACTACTTCTCCTTAGTAGGTGGCAAGGTGCTTCCTTGACTCCCTATGGACTTACCAGTTTAATCTGAATGTAGGAGAGGAGCAATGTGACAAAAGGTAACTAGTGGTTTCCATAGAAAACACTGTATGTCCTAAGTGATAGCTTTTCTTTTTCGCAGCACTTATAAATGTACTTTGTACCTGGTTCTTTCTTTCACTCTTTTTCACTTATTTCATCAAGCTACTTAGTTTGAGAATTTGGAAAATATTATTTTGAGTTCTCAAAGGTCACTGTAAGGAATGGAAGAACATTTGCGCAACCTGAAACCATTACTCGGTGAGATACCAACCATGTGTTGGAAGCAGAGCAGAAGTTGCTTTGACTCCTAAGCATTGTACTATAACAGCAGCTGTTGCCATGAAGCCATTAACAAGTGAAAAGCAGGTTATGTGAAGCTGTAGAGGCTTAGGAAAAGAGGGGGAGACAAATATGTGCAGAGTTGTAAAGGAAGCAATCACATTAACCCATAAAGATAATCCACAAGTAATTAGCCTACTCAAAATGTTTAATCAGCTCTGTTCTTCTAATAAAATAACTTTACAGAGCAACATAACTTTCAGATTTAAACATATCTTTGCACACAGAAACACACAACCAAAGTGCAGTTTTCGCAATACTTTTGTGCAGACTATTTAGTTTATCAGTATGTCTGAGAAAAAGATGCCCTGTTAGCACCACAAAGTTTTTGTATATATTTTTACAAATACTGTGTATATAATCTAATTGTAATTAAAAAGTACGTTTTTGTTAGAAATAGTGATAGAATTTACTTACAGCAGAAAACGTGAAGCAAAATTTAAAGAAATGTATAATTTATGATTATGACTGCCACTGAGATCCTTATTTATATTGGCATTTATTTTTATCATTTTACTTAAATGAATTCTAATATAAGGCAAAGAAAAGGATATACATGGTTGATAATAAGCATTCATGATACTGCCAATAAAAGGCCTCACATACCCAAATGTTTGACTAACTTCCCATTTTGATTTCATTTCCTGGAAATTCTATTAGACAGTAGAGAAAACAGAAGCATAACCCATTAATTCACACTATGGTACTCTGACTAATTCAGAGAACATAAAACATGTCTGTGAGTTTTGCACCTAGTTCCACTTGTATCTTAAAAAGATGGGAATATTATTCTATTCCTTAGGGTCACTGATGTTAAGAAAAGCTTTCTTTTTACAGAATTGAAGATTTTACAACTTTAGTTATGAAAATTTAGGTTCTGAAAGTAGATAAGAAATGCTTTGCTACTGTGTTTGTTCCTTAGAACAGTAAACCTGAAATTCCTGAATTCTTCTTTGAAATTTAAAATTTGATCATTTAGAGCCCAAAGGAGACCATTACTGCCTTTCTGTGCAAGTGAAGGTCCTGTAAAACATGAACTTATGTTGTATATGTATCAAGGTGAGAACAGATTCTTCTTACATTTGGAGTGGCTGAGCCAATTACATACACCATTTTGCATCAATATTAACAGGAGAAATGTATGAAATGTATAAATTAAAGCTTGCACGTGAAGCTGCAGAAATCATACAAGTTCAAAGGTGCAATTTATGTGAACAGCTTGTTCTTGATACTAAAGCAAGAGTCTGTCATTCACTCCCACGGACTCCTGCTAAGAAATGTAGCTTGATTTTAGCTTAACTCCTATCAGCATTATTTTGTATTCCTACACACTGGACTTCTTCCATCTCCTTTTTCTGCATTTCAAAGTCAGCATCGACCCTTCTTGATAAAAGATGCTCTACTGGATTTTTACATGTGCCTCAATTTCTACCCTTTTCCATCCTGTACTTCTTATCTCTCTTTCACAGAATGAGACTGGTGTGAGCTCTTCTGAGAGAAGTGAATTTTACTCTTCTATAGTATAAAGGGATGTTAACCTTGCTATAAGGTTTATCTATGGGCACCTATGCTCCATGGTGAGAAGGGGCTGATCTTTTTACACTGACTGCAACATTGCTGTGTTCACACACATGCTTCCAGACTGACATCCAGGACCAAATTTCAGTCCACAGTTTCCTAGTACAAGCTTTACTTTCTTATTGGTGCCTTGCTTAATCTTTACTTCACAAGATTGCTTGAAGAAGATGTGATGTCTGCACAGCCTTTCTCATGAATCTAGCCCCTATCTGTGAGCCCTGTTCAGAGAGTGATGAACTCCCTCCAGCAGACTACATTCCTTCATCCCACAGGTCACCATGTGGTTTGTACAGGGTGGGCAGGGAACGTGGAAAGGAGTAGGTTTTCAGATTTTTAACATGAGATAAACAACTGTGCAATTTATGGGCCTAATCCCCCATTTTACCTACATAAGCAGTGGAAAGAAATGGTATTTCAAAGAAGGACAGAGAATAAGAACCTACTCAAAATGCTCTGTGCTACCTTTTGAAATTTTTCAGATGTCAAGTGAAATAAGACACTTAAAGACCTGCACAGAGGAGAGAAGAACAGATATCCAAAATCTTTCTGAACTTTGAAGAAACATCCCATAGCACATCCGTGGGTGAGAGGGATGGGTGAAAAGGTCATATACAAAGTACGGGTAAAAGAGCTTTGGGCTTTCATTATAATAATGCAGTTCATTATTGACTGAGGATAAACTGTGCTCTGTCATCTTCCCTAAGGACCAGACACTAATGAGTGACATGAATCTGTATATTATTAAAAGAGGGTAGATAGGCAGACAGGGCTTGTGCACTCTATTGTGTGCTGTGCGGATGTTTCTGGCTTTTTTTCTGAACTGAGAAGGAAGATATAATCCCCCTTGCAGTGTCAGCACATCCCATAAAGCTCATTATAGAAAGCTTGTGTTCTTGAACATTAAGCACGAAAACGCATTTCAATGCTAAACAACAGCAGAGTTTGACCTCAAAGTTAAAAAATCACTTCAAAATACAGTGTTTATTAGATGTCAAAATACTGCATGTTCTCAGTGATAAAACTATGTTATTCTCTAATCGATGTAAGTTAAGGATAAATATTTTTATTGATGACTGAAATTTATAAACCAAAAACCTGTGAAAGCGAATTTCAGTATCTGCTTAACAAATAAAATGAAATTTGAAACCTATCTTGGTTTTGTTATCACAGTAACAATCAGATATTTTTCTTTTATCATTCTCTATTGTGTTGCAGTGCAATGCATCATCTAGCCCAGAGCTGAGGAAAGAACAACAAAGCAAGAAATTGTTTTGTTGTAAACTCTAGTTGTCTGTATGTCTCTTTTAGTTTAATTGTTGGTTATCCAGAGTACAAGACATTCTTATTCTTCCTTTCTGAGAGGTAACAATATTGTTTCTTAACAGTATATCAAATATGCTCTCATAAATTCTATTTTAGTTTTGCCAGCCATTTTGCCAGAAGGCTGCAGGTTTGTCAGCTCTGCAATCCCCCTGCAGGAAAAAGAGAAAGAGTGACTGAAACATTTCTACTGCCTTTTCTGTTCTGTCAAGGGGGAAAGAAATCTTTAGCATTCCCAGATGTTCAGGCAGACCTATTCACTGGTCTCATGTTCTTTGAAAAGCAGTGGCAGTGCAGTTCAAAGATTCAAGCAGACATTGATCTTGTTTCATTACTATCCAGTTCTGATAACTTTGGGTCAGAATAAATTCTGGGGTGATTTGAACATACATATTCATTTATTTCTTCTGTAACTTCTGCGATAGGATATTCATGTAAGGCCAGAATCTATGCATTGAATTCAACAGAAATGTGTGAAGAGCAGTGGAACTGGCCTGTAAATTGCTGTTTAAGCTTTGCTGATTAAGGAGATGGTCATCCACTGAGTGACTGCTATGGCTTACAGTGCTAATACTGAAGTGGGATACACGAATAGAGACATTTGTTTCAGTATGTGGTGAAAGGCTTGCTTTTATCAGTGAAGGTACAGTCACTAATACTATGGAGACTAAAGCTACAACGTGAACACAAGTGAAAAATACTTGTGTGATTCAAAGAATGCTCTGTCTCTTACTGATTGCGCTGAAAGACTTAAATGATCACATAATCTGCTCAAATTTTTGCATTTCTCACTACACTAGAATAACTCGTCTGCAAGATTCATATATAGAATTTTTGCTTAAATACTTAAATAACTGTATGACAGTTTGCCCAAGAGCACACATGAACTCTGAAAACACCGTTTTTATTAGCTAATAGATAGTACTTCAGTCTCAAAAATAAGGCAAAAAAGACTGTCTATGAAGGCAATCGTCCACAAAAAGTGCTCACCCAAAAATCCTTCATGTTTTGCCTATATCTAAACCTAGAACAGCTGCAACTTTTCTTTAATCTATTACTCCTAATCATATAATATAACTATGCATAACTCATTGTTTCATGTCTAAGTAAAAATAAATGAAGGAAATATGATCTTTCAGAGAGTGCAAAGAGACCACTTTAAATTACTCTGCAAAAATAATTAGGTATTGCTGACTTGGTTTTCAAAACTACTGTCTTAAGCAGAGAAAGATTAATTAATACTGCATTCTGACTTCATAGATTTGAAAATATTTTTTTCAATTACCTTCACATATTAAGAGCACAGGTAGAGCTCAGAAAAAACATGACCCCTCAGGAAAATAAAACTTACATACTTAGAGAATATATCTGAGAGCTACATTTAATTTTTTCAATTCATGCCTGTGATGTGTGTTATTATAAGTGCTTAGGCAGCAAAGTCTAATTAATCTATTATTGCATTTATACAGAGAAATTAGAATGTTTAACTTGCTTTTGGTATGAGTCTGTTTTTAATGAGTTTGTTGTTGTTTATTTAGCCTGTTGTCCTTTCTCACCAACCTGTGAATAACCCCCACATCCCTTTTCTGTTCTTCCCTCTGACTTTTAGTTACATTGGCGTTGCTAGTGAATACATATGCACTGTATGCAGGTAGGAGCCTTCTTTGCTGTTTTAAAAGACTCTTGGGAAGTCAGAACATAGGAATCAAGCAGTTACCCAGAAGAATCTGCATTTTCTTGTTATCCACTGAGACAATGTGTTTCATTTCCGTGACATCTCTGACTTGAAGTAAAACCTGTTGTTATATCCTCATCCAGACATCTTTTTTTTTCCCCAAGTTTAAAATCAAATTGACTTCAGAAATGACACCATGTTTGATATTAGTTAAATATTTTTGGTTGTTATTGAAAGAAAAAAGGGCTTTTTAAATTTAATATAATGAAATGTGGAATAACCCTTATATCAAACAGTGCTATGCAGCTACCCTGTATTGGATATCTATTTCATCAATCTGGAAGCCTTGATCTGGTGCTATAGTAAATTCCCAAAAATGTCAATACTGTGGAAGAAAGTGAAATATAATTGTTGGTAATGTAAAGTCAATAATTCAATAGCTCTTTTAAAACTTCTATGGGATTTTCCTCTAGCCAGCACTTTACTGCTTACTTATAAATGCAATAAATTTATTTCTGTGAATACTCCCAGTAACAACTTACTGGCACATGTGGCAACACCTGCCAGCACTGCAACAATAAGACAGCGAATTGTAAGCTAACACACATGCACAAAGCCTGCTAGTATTGCTATCTGAAGACAAGCTAGAATAGCATAGGCAAGAGACACACCAAACAGTTATGCAAATGTGAACTCAGAGAATAACTTTTGAAATAAAAATTCTTTGTTACAACTGGTCTGAATAACAACAGCAAAAATACAATATATCTGCCAAACAACATGCATCTCAATAAGCAGCAACACAAAAAATATAATATTTACCTCTTTTTAAGAACTGAATGTTAGGTTAAAAAAAAAAAAAAGCAGCAGCAGCATGAGATATCTCCTAGCCTAGCCTAAAAAACGCTGAAATTAGAATGCCTCATCATATCTCAGTAGACAGACAAACCAAGAAAGGGAAATATAAAGAGAACAGTTAACTATGCTTTCACAAATGGGACTGCTTTTACCATACAGCTCAGTACTGGTTTCAAGCATGTGACAGATCTTCTGAAAAGAAAAATCCTATCTGAGTTCAATTTGAAGCCTCTGAAAGTTATTCTGGAAGCAGGAGATGAACAGATTTGCAATTTTTGCAAGCAAATTCAAGTTTCTTTATACTGTTTAATGGGAGTGGTGTGGTATTTTACCTCATCATAACAGAATCTATAGGAAAAAGAGACCAAATGATCAGTAGCCCAATGAGAAACTGTGACTGTTACCTTACACGAATGAACTTTCAAGTGTGTACTTATATTGTTTTAAATTATGCATCAGTATGTACAAAAATACACAGTTCTCTGATTTTTCCAACCTGCCTTTGGTTTAGTTGGTTGGGTTTTTTTGAGTTACCCAGAACAGAGAAAGTTTATCATAGCCACCACTGCAGGTAGATGGAGATGTTCCTACTCATGCTTGGTGCTGATTCTCAGCCCATTTGGCCTTTAACAGAAACACAGTGGTGTCACCTGACATCTTCTATTCCCCACTCATCCCATGACTGCATAGGCCAGTAATCACAGTGTCTTTACAGTGACCAAAGACTATGAATTAGTAAGGACACAGTCCACAGAAGCATCTTTGTGCATCTTACACCACAAGATAAGGCTGAGCATCATGCCTTTCCATTGGGCTAGCTGAGGAGACTTCGTTTTGCATCCTGGTCCTGAAAAATGTATTGCTTTTTGATAGATTTACCAAGAGGGACACCTTAAAAATAGCTTTTCCTGAACTGAAATCAGGATTTTGCAAAAAACTCCAATGTATACACTAGAAATGTGAGATGGGATGTGCCTTAGTACTGGCTGGCCAATACAGGGTGAAGCCTGGTGTGTGCAATGTCCACAAAAGCCTCAGCAGCCACTTAGCCATTTTAAGTCCTTTTTTGATTTTTTTATGGACAGCCTGAGGGTACACACAGACAATCACTAAAATATAAGTATGTGTCTATAGTTTAGGTGTGCTCAGGGTAGTAATAAGATGTTACCACTAAGATGTTTGGTGAATTTCATATCCTCCCAAACATCCACCATCAACTCCACTGATGCTATCAACATTATATCTTATTCAACTTCTTCCACAAATGACTAAGGGAGGTCAGGGAATGAAGGTGCACAGTGGCCAAGGCCATGTTTGTCTCATCTCTAATGACCCCCCTGATTTCTGAGGGTTGAAGCTGTCCCAGTGGTAAATTTCTCCCATAGTCCATGATAGCACCAGGGGTCCTCCTTCCCTGCCCTTTGTTCAAGTTATGTCACTTCACCAAAACCATCCTCAGGACCCAGAATCTTCCCGTTTGTGTAGCAGCTCTGGCAGCAAAAGGGAAACAGCAAATCTAGCTTTTCCATCCCTCACTCCCGGTATGGAGTGAGAGTGAGAGGGTTATTGCTCTAGATCCAGGGAAAGTGAAGAGGTACAGGACAAGGCTAGCATGCACAGCAGAGCATGGAACACAGGCTGAGTGGGACACAAACTCTCTTCGTCAATGAGCAAGTCTGGTGTCTTTCAGCTAATGTGAATTTAAAATCAACAGGCAACCACCTTGTTGATAGATTGCTTGTCACTAGTTTAGCAGCATTTTAAGAAAAACCATAAAACAAATAATAAAAGAGTAACTTCAGAATCAGCCACAAAGCCAAAGAAAGTAATAGGAGAGGAAACAGGAAAAGAAAAGAAATCTCTCCAGGACGGTGACAAAACACATGATGAACAGTATGGTGGAAGCATCCACCCCCTCACTGTTACTGAGCAGCTTGTATAAATAGAGCATATGGCTGCAGCGTGCTATTCAAGGAAGTCAGTAACTATTCATCTGACAAACAGTCAGAGATGTAAATAGGGCTAGGCAGAAATATTAAATACTTTTCAAGAAAAAATGGACTACAACACAATTGTTTATTCTATTAATTTACAATATGAATTTCTTTCATACTTTTAATGCATATCTTCTCTATAAATATAGGAAGACATTATGATAATGTTAACTACTGAATTATGATTTGTTGATCCTTTTAGAGTGACAGATATTTTCTATAGCTGTAATTCATGAATGACCATATTGGATTTCTCTTCCCCAAGCCACTCTGACATATGACACTGCAGACAGACCCTCTGGTGCTTTACAGCACAGGTGGATGTGATGGAGCAGATGGAAGCTATTTGCTACTGTAAGAGAAACAGTGACATCAGGTTCAATGAGAGTATTAGCAGGTAAGCTTGCATGGATAGAGTTGGAATTGTTTAACAAAATACCTCTATTAAATCAACATGCACAAATGTAGGCATTAGCAAGCCTCCTATGGTGACTGAAACCACAGAGACATTATGTTAAAGAGGGTTAGCCGTGCTTACCCATATGGATGGCAACCTGAGCTAAGCAACAGAAACAATCAGATAAAGGTAAGTTTGGAAGGAATTTTTTTTCCCCATGTTTTCCAGTTAGTTTCTATCACTCCATCTGGAATTAGGCTTAGATCTTAAGAAAGTATTTCCATTACAAAATTTAAAAATATCTCTGGAGTTTAAGAAAATCCTCGTGCACACAACAAGTGCAATTGATCCTTCAGATCAAACTTCTTTATTTAGGTTCTGTAGAGAAACTTTTGCTAAAAGTTGGAAGACTTCAAGGTTTCATTTAATTTTAAAAGCAAGAATCTAATATAAAAGAGTTATCTTTGTTACAGTAGTAGGTGCAAGAAGTAATTTAGACCCCCATATTTCAGGACATAGGAATTAGAAAATCCCTAAACTTTTCTCCTAGAAGGGAAGGAATTTTGTCAGTGCATCTGGGGAAGAATTGTTTCAAATGCTGAGGACAAAAGCAAATCGTGATTTATTTTTTTCACGGGGAGGCATCATGCCCGCAGCTTCTCTAATGTCTTTCCATGCTGCGAGAGCAATAGTGCTTCACATCCCAAGTTTTCCCGGCACCAGCATGACAAGTGAGCTTTCGATCTCCTTCTGACTCAGGTTTTCACTCTTTCTAAAGAAGATCACATCATTTTTCACATACTGTGAATCAATAGAGAATGCCATTACTTATTTTTTCTTCTCCTTAGATGTTTTAAGAATTCATTCCTCATCTTCTGAAAATTATGAAGGTTCACAGAAAATATAGCATATGAACAAACTATCTGGTAAGTTAATATCCTCTCAGCCTCCCTCACCTTCCCAGTTGCCCTCATACAACATATATCAGGCTCTAGAACTTAAGGACAAGCAAATGAGGATGTAGATGAAGATCAATCCAGGTTATTACTGTCTCTGTCAACAGAAAAAGGAGGGTAATTGTCATAGTGGATTCCCTTCTGAGGGGAACAGAAGATCCGATATACTGACCAGACCCATCCCACAGGGAAGTCTGCTGCCTCCCTGGGGCCTGGGTTAGAGATGATACTAGGAAACTTCCTGGTCTGGTGCAGCCCTCTGATTATTATACGCTATTGGTTAAACAGGTTGGCAGTGATGACGTTGTGGAAAGTCCAAAGGTGATCAAAAGGTACTTCAGGGCACCGAGGCGATTGGTTCAAGGATCAGGAGCACAAGTAGTGTTTTCCTCAATCCCTTCAGTGGCAGAGAAAAATACTGAAATGAACAGGAAAACACACCTGATTAACACATGGCCCATGGATCTTTGGGTTTTTTTGATCATAAGGAGGTTTACACAACACTGGGTCTGCTCGTGACAGATGGAGTTCAGCTTTCTCAAAGGGAGCAAAGCATTCTTGCACAGGAGTTGGCCAGGCTCAGTGAGAAGGCTTTAAACTAGGTTTGAAGGGGGAAGGGGATAAAACCAGGCTCATTAGAGCTGAGCCTAGGGGTGGCATGCTAGTGTTGGGGGTGAAAGGGATAGCACAGCTCAACTACATCTACACCAATGCGCACACAGTGTGGGCAACAAATGGGAGGAGCTGGAAGCCATTGTGCAGCAGGTTAGCTATGACTTAGGAGCTATCATCAAACATGGTGGGATGACTGTCATGACTGGAGTGCTATAATGGATGGCTATAAGCTCTTCAGAAGGGATAGGCAAGCAAGGAGAGGTGGTGGAGTGGCTTTATATGTTAGAGAGTGTTTTAATTTTGTAGAGCTCAACGATTGTGATTATAAGGTCAAGTGCTTATGTGTAAGGATGAGTGGAAAAGGCAACAAGGCAGATATCCTGCTGGGAGCCTGTTATAGACCACCCAACTAGGATGAAGAGGCCTATGAAGCACTCTATAAGAGCCTGGAAGTAGACTCACAGTCACTAACCTTGTTCTTGTGGGGAGCTTCAACTTATTGGATGTCTGCTGAAAATACAATAGAGCAGAAAGGAAACAATCTAGGAGGTTCCTGGAGTGTGTGGAACATAAGTTCCTGATGCAGCTTGTAAGTAAACCTACCAGAGGAGTTGTCTCACTTGACCTGCTGTTTACAAACAGGGAAGGACTGCTGAAATATGTGGTGGTTGGAGGATGTCTTTGGCTTAGCATCCATGTCATGACAGAGTTATCAATTCTTAGTGAAGTAAGGAGGGAGGTCAGCAAATCCACTACCATGGGCTCCCAAAGGGCAGACTTTGGTCTGTTGAGGACAATGGTTGAGAGTCCCTTGGGAGACAGTCCTGAAGGGCAAAGGGGTCCAGGAAGGCTGGACATTCTTCAAGAAGGAAGTCTTAAAGGGGCAGGAGCACACTGTCCCCATGTGGTGTAAGATTAACTGGCAGAGAAGATGACTAGTTTAGCTGAACAGGGAGCTTTTGCTGGAACTCAGGAAATAAAGGAGAGTTTACCACTTTTTGAAGAAGGGATAGGCAACTCAAGAAGAGTACAGGGATCTCATTAGAGACACAGAGAAAATTAGAAAGGCAAAAGCCTGGCTAGAACTCAATCTGGCCAGTGTTGTAAGAGATAACAACAAACGTTTTTACAAATATATTAACAAAAAAAAGAGAGCCAAAGAGAATCACCATCTTTTACTGCATATGAGTGAAGGGGGGTAAGCACAGAGAGGAACATTGCCACCAAGGAAGAGGAAAAGGCTGAGGTACTTTATACCTTCTTTGCCTCAGTCTTTAATAGTCAGAGCAGTTATATTCAAGGTATTCAGCACCCTCAGTTGGAAGACAGGAAGGGAGAGCTGAATAAACCCCCCCATAATCAAGGAGGAAGCAGTTAACAACCTGCTACGCCACCTGGACAAGAGCTGAATAAACCCCCCATAATCAAGGAGAAAGCAGTTAACAACCTGCTACGCCACCTGGACACTCACAAGTCTATGGGGCTGGATGGGATTTATCAGTCATCTGTACAAGGGAATTGAGTGTTCTCTCAGTAAGTCTGAAGATGACACCAACTTGAGTGAGACTGTTGATCTGCTCAAGGGTAGGAAGGCTCTGCAGAGGGACCTGGACAGGTTGAGTCAATGTGTCCAGGTCAATTGTATGAGGTTCAACAAGGCCAAGTGCCAGGCCCTGCACTTGAGTCACACCAACCCCATGCAGTGCTACAGGCTTGGGGTGAGTACTTGGAAAGCTGCTCAGCAGAAAAGGACCTGAGGGTGTTGGTTGACAGCCAGCTTAACATGAGCCGGCTCTATGCCCAGGTGGCCAAGAAAGCCAACTGCATCCTGGTCTGTACCAGAGTGTGGCCAGCAGGAGTAAGGAAGTGATTGTTCCCCTGTGCTCCACACTGGTGAGGTTGCACTACAAATCCTGTGTTCAGTTTTGGGCCTTTCACTATAAGAAGAACATTGAGGTGCTGGAGGCAAAGAAGCTGGTGAAGGGCCTGGAGAACAAGCCTTAATGAGGAGTGGCTGAGGGAGTTGGGATTGTTTAGTTTGGAGAAGAGGAGGCTGAGGGGAGAGCTTATCACTCTCTAAAACTACTTAAAAGGAGGTTGTAGTGAGACACGTGTTGATCTCTGCTCCCAAGTAAGTAGCCATAGGATAGTTACCACCAAGGGAGGGTTAGATGGGATATTAGGAAAAGTTTCTTTACTGAAAGAGTGGTCAGGTGTTGGAATAGGCTTCCCAGGGAGGTGGTGGAGTCACTATTCCTGGGGTGTTAAAAAATGTGTAGATGTGACAATCTGGGACAGGGTTTAGTGGGCATCTTGGTGTTGAGTTGGCAGTTGGACATATCTTAGAGGTCTTTTTCAACCTTACGACTCTATGATTCTACGATTCTGTGATTCTGCCTACACACATGCATAGGAACTCATAAATCCATGTGTTAAAAATGAAACTAATTTATAAACATTTAATTAAAGCTTATTTTCTAATGCAATTTTTAAAAGAACTTTTTACTCTCTGAGGACATCCTATGATTACTAGCCTCACTGAAATAATTGAAGCTTCCCATTGTGCTTCTACCCTGTACTTCTCTGATGTTAGCCCTTTATCCTTGTAAAGGTGCTTTCCTGGCAATGCAGTGATTAATGAAAAAGAGGCAAGGCATTATATTTTTAGCTTTCATGTCTTACGTTCTCTTGACAGAGATCTGTAAGAGCCACACAGACTACAAAACCTTTTGAAATTTTGCATTAATGAAATAATTTCCAAAAGTTTGTTAGCAATTAAAAACTGAAAAAAACAGTAGTTTTACATACTGTGAAAATCTAAAGGCTAGGAACTTATTATCATTTATTCATTTATATTTAAATCAGGAGGATAGAGTGCTATCAGCTAATATAATATGCCCAACATTATCTCCTGTAGCTTTTAATGGACAGAAATCTCCCAGCTATCAAACCCTGCAGGCATAAGAGGAAACAACTACTTAACCTGAGTTACTGAATTGGATTCATACAAGTGACTCTCAGGATAAAAGGCCCCATATTTCTCAGCTGTTCCAGTCAGCTGAACTAAACCTTTGATGAAGAATTAGCTCCTGGAAATTCCAGGACTCAGGTTATCAAAGCTTTGCTTATGTGTGGATTAACACGACAAATTGCCTGACAAAATCCCTCTTTATTTAAGAACAGTTTGTGTGTATCTGTGGGTGAAGGCATATATGTAAAGGGGCAGGGGTGGATACTATAATGAAGAGACTCTTTACCTCATGATAATTTTAAAATTACTTCTGTCTTCTGAAGGTATCCCTGGCCTGCATGGATTTGATAATTGCACAGATTTTGCTAGCAAACATAGAAGAAAGTGTGAGTAATGGATAATTCAGCATAGACTATCACACATCAGTGCCATACCAAATGCAGTTTCCCATGATCAGTGTAGTCCAGAGAGGCACACGGTCACTAGAAGGCAAGCATACCCTTGCTAAAGCTAGTGCAGAGTTCTCCTGGACAGGATCTACATTATCGTCCATAGCTGATTTTAGATATGAACAGTCATTCTCACAAATCTTACATGACAGTAATAAGCTTATAACTGAAAATGAATACTTAAAATGATATGGAAATGCTAGAGCTTTAAAGGCCAAATGAAGAGTGCCCTATCAATCATTCTTAAAGGGCAGAGCACTTGCTGACCATCTTTTCCATCTTTTTTCCTCTTTTTCTCTTTTTTTTTTCCTTTTATTTTCCCCAGCCAGGAAATAGAAGAATCATACTTTCTGATACATGCATCATATTTTATGATACTTACACTTATTGAAATGTGTCTTTATTTATAAATGTTCAACAGAAATATCACTGGATAATTATAACCCAGATCCATGGTCTAATACAATAAGAAAATTAATATATTTCCTGCAACAGAATTTGTTTGCATTTCTTTCAGTTTTCATTTAACAAACAGAAGGAATCAGAATTAGCCTTGTGGACTGACATTAACCCAATTAGAAGATTATTAAGGAATCTCTCACTTGATATCTATTGTAATCGTGGTAGCATGAAGAAGACAGATTCTTTCTGCTGTTCTTATGCCCTTCCATTACAGTCATAATGCAGTCGCCCAGTACACATCTTCCTTTCCTTCTGCATTTAGCTGCTTCTTGTAGCACGCTACACTACCCCAGTGAGGGAGTCTGTGGATTTCCCTTTCCTCTGTCACACAATAGGAACCATGTGTTGCCCTAATGGTATTCTCCATAACAGGCTGTGGCTGTGTGGCTGTGGCTCCATTATTCCCTCCTCTTGTTCTGCTGTTTCCTAGTCTTTGATTGTTTTTCCTCAACCTCCGCAAGGATCTTTTTCCTTGTTGGGCAAGGCTTTGTGTGATCTCTACATTCTCACTGCCTGATGCCTGAACTTCCTGTTTTGAATAGACTTGATTTTTTATTCTGCTGGAGACTCTCTCTCATGTTTATGCCCATTATACCTAGTCTCCCAATCTACTTCTTATTTTTAATACTAATTACCATACAAATCTTCTCTGCTTTCTCAGAGCCAGCTGTGTGGTTAGAGGTCTTTGAAGGATACCTCAAATACCTTTAAAGTTACTTCTAAAGTTTAGGCTGTTTATTGAAATTTGAACAGAACACCAGATATGACATCTTGGAAGATTTAAATTCTAAATATCATAGATATCATTAAAAATCAATGCCTGATAACAGAGATAAAGAATACAAGAATTACTCAGGGAAAAATTCTGCCATGAATATGGAACACCGAAAAAGATGCTGGGAGCATGTGAAAAGTTCTTTCATGTTTCATTAAGCATTTCTACACAATGGTTCTTTCCATAACTACAAAAACTATTAATGAGGAAATTTGTGTGTGATGTCTCACAAACTCATGCATACATAAAGTCACAGAAACTATATTACTGATAAAAAACAATCTAACAAAAGGCAAACAGGTGTGTTGAATTCAACAGTATGCATTATAGTATTTCTCAACAGTTTAGTCCATTCCAGAAGTAAAGTAGTGCCAGAGATGGGAACATGTTGTCTGTATTGCTGAAATATGAACAGGCTTCTGCCTGTGAATAGTGATAATTTGGCATCCACATGGAGAAGAGTACTAATAAACAATGCCTTGAAATTTGTAATCACTCCACATAGTTTTTACTGAACATGTGCATGTAAAGGATTTTTCTTTATATTTTATTTCCTGTTAAAAATGGTAGTGTCAATAGATGGTGGATGCACCCAAACACGATCTGATTCCTTGCAAAACTGCTGAAATAGCAAATGAAAGATATGCTAAGCAGCATATTTTTGGATCTTAGCACAAGGACTCCATCTGAGATTATGCTATGACCTGACAGTTTTCAGTAGTAAGAAATATCAAATGAACACTACAGAGGATCACTGATGGCTTCTATCTTCGTTGTCCTGTGGAGTGCCTGGTAGCTGCAAGCTGTCTTCTAATAAGAAGTTTATTGAATAGATTGTGTAGAATCTTTTGTTTATCTAGAAAAATTTTCAGATATATTTTCACTGTATCGAGTAAGTTTTGCTCTACTTTTCTTCCTTGCTTTCTCTCTGTTCTTGACTGGTAAGATAGTGGTGAAGGAAGAAGACAGTGTCCTTTACAGGGTTGAGACGTTTATAGGGTTCATGGAGAGTTCAGCACTCTGGAGAAGAAGAGACTGAGGAGCAATAACTGTAATCTAAATCTCTTTCCCAGGAAAAAGCCAAAAAGTTACTGCTATGGTGATAATAACTACCGTGACTAGGTATCACTAGTTGGGCATTGGTCTAGATAGTCCATACATAGTAGCATAGAAGTTTTCCCCTCAAAAGCTCAAAGATTTTGTCTGGGACCAAATGAACGTATGGAAAAACATGTGGAGACTGTGAACCAAGCAAGTTTTAATAATTTCAGTCACAGTTTGCTCTGCCTGCACATCACTGGTAAAGGTATTTAAGCAACAAGTAGTCTGAAAGAGAACGAAACCCGCATTTACTCTTTCTATTTTGCCATGTATGAAACATACAGGTATCTGAATGAGTGTTAAAGGATTTCTGATGCTTCTCTAGTGAGTTCACATAAGGACCTGGGAAGATGAAGACACTTCTGAGATAATTACTTCCTCTTGTTCAATGACTCATCTGACTTTGGGGAAGGAGAAAGTCTCTTCTTCTCAAGTTATCTGGGTGAAAGTTCAGCACCCCTTCATCACAGGAACTCCCACTTATGAAGCTTTTGTGGTTCCAGAAAATGCTATTTCATGCAAACTTTTCTTGCTTTACTTCTATGAGAAGTGTCTATCCCACCTCCACTAGCAGTATAGACAAAGACTAATTAGAAACTGAATAGTTGTCTTTTAAGTGTCTCCCAGGTAGACAGGTGGAGAGCAGTCCAACACTGGCAGGTATTCTAGCACGGCAAAAGGCAGAGTGTTTGTATCCCAGCTAATCCTTTGCAGTTACAATAGAGTAAGTCTCAGGAAATAATAAAAGTAAGAGAAGGTAGAGCCTAGACTAGAAAATCATCATTATTCACCACAAGAGAAAAATATTTATGATAAGGGTAGGTAGGCACAATCTAAATAGAGAAAGCCAACTATTTGCAAAGAGAAATGTAAGAAACAGAACTGGAACTGACAGAAAATTTGGTGCCTTTGGCCTTTATGTGAAGGATATGTATGTCAGCAGTATTGCATGTAGTCTCTACCTTCGGTACGTAGGGAATATTTCTAAAGAGAAAAGTGTGCAATCCTCTAAAGAGTGAAGCCCAGCAAGGAGAGAAGACATATTTTACATGTAAATAGATCAAAATGTTGAGAGTGCTTTCTAAGTCTTTTTAAAGAAAAAAATATATAATGTTAGATTGTCCCTCAAGCCTTCTACTTCAAGTTTATTTCTGTTATCATTTTATGTTTTTAAAGAGGCAACAAAGAACTTTACAAGTCTTGATCTTTACTAATGATTAACTCATTCTTTTTCTTTCTTTTCTTTTTTTTTTTCATAAAAAGTATCCTTTGGATCAATGTTTTAAGTAGGCAGAAATCAGTAGTGCAGGTACATAAGGAAGAATGACATTTACTGAAAAAAAATTCCTTTTATTGTCTTTCTCCAGTTTAAGTTCCCATGTTAAACTCCAGATTTAACAATAATGCATTTATCTTTATTTCTTATTTATCAGAATAGAGTCAATAGATAAAATCCAACCTCTCCTTGTTTCTTAAAACATTTTCATGGCTTACTGCCATAAGGACAGGATGTGGTTTTCCATCTGTGTGCAAGATAACACAGTTTTTTAAATCATTTTATTATTAACTTACACAGTCTGTAAAATCTAGAATTATGGTAATATGGTCCTACTCGTGCCTGTAATCTACACAGGCAGTATGTGGATGCCAGATTTCAACATTTTGCCTTAAAAACCTACATTTTAAAGGAGACTTCTGGCTTTAAAACAAAATATCCGTTTTTATCTTTCATTTAAAAAAAATATTCCTTTTAATACAGAGTATACTAGGGGATAAAACTGACAATACTTGCATATCATGTTGGTTTTTCATTATTTAAGCTGTATGGTTCTACATTTCATTTAGTTTGAACTGTAAAATTACAACAAATAATCAGTTTTACTTTTGTTCAGATTTTGTTACTTTAGTCCTCTGACCTGGCTGAATATATTTCAGCACTGCAAAATATAAGCTACAAAAATAGCTGGTAATACTTTTTAGATTATTGTATTTGATTGGTTGTTTTTCTAATTAATTTGAAAATTAATCCAAAAATTTAGTTCAAATACAATACCGTGTTGTATTATAATTAAAGTAAATTTATGTACCCATATTTACCTGTATGATATATATACATATAATGCATTTGGGGGTAAGTAAATTACAAATGTTTACTTATGGAAATACACTCTTCAAATCTGACATGTAAGTTATCATTCTGTATGCAGAGGTCATAAAAATACATATAAACAGACTGTTTAATGTGTTTATACCATACTTAATGGTATGTCCCTTCTTTAAGAAGAACTAAGAAAAGAAATGAGACTTTCTAGAAATGGCATTCATGTATGATAAATTGCTGTACTGCTAGCAGATTACAGGAGTCAATATGAAAAAGATTTTGACATTTCAAAGTAGAATATAATTTTTGATGTACTCTTGATGTACAAAGCAATGTGTGTGCACTTAAAATTTTTCCAGTAGAAGTTTTCCAGTAGATGTTAAAATGGTTCAGTCATTTCAACTAATCTATCATCAGTAATTGTGATGGAGCTGTATGTTGTTACATTCCAAATACACTCAATAGATATTAGAAAGATAATTTAGTAAGGATTCAGTATTGTTCTTTAATACAAAAATGTGTTATCACAGTTTAAGGAATTGCATAACATCTTCTGTGCCACATTAAGTGATAACGTGTATTGTTACCCATTTGAAAAGCAAAGAAAATCCTGCTATCTTAAACTTCAGCAAAAATTTGCCTTGCATTTACAATGCACTAAATACATATTCCAGGAAGTGCTGCTAGAGGTCAATTACTGAGGCTCAGCTGATCTACAACTCAGTCACTCTTGAAACCTCAATTAAGTGACTTGGAAATAATCAGCAATTATATATACACCACGGTTTTCATCTTCAGCCATGTATATCTAGTGGAGTCCTACTTTTCATCTGTAAATTCCTTGTAAACTGCTACTGGCAGTTCAACACTTTGTGAATGTGGGTTGAGGAGTTGTAGAAGTAGCTCATACTGAAGTGGCACCTGTACTGAAGTGGAATCAGCTTCTTTCACTTACTTACATGTACCTGGGATCAAGATTATGAAGAGATCTCACACTGACTGACCACCACTGTCATCAGTCTGGTAGCTAAGGCTTTTCCTATAGCACGTTAGATTGGTCTGCAGTCTCTCTCAAATTTGTCTTTCTACTCTGTTCTCCATCTGCCTGAAACCTCTACTGTCCTGAGGATTTAGACAACTCCTTGAAAAGCTCAAACACACAGAATTCAGACCTAGAAATAGGCTGGTTTAAATTCCCTTATTTCCAAGAAGAGTTAGAGTTATTTCAACCCTAAAGCACGGGCTGCCATCTGGAGGGTCATCTAACCTCTAGGTTAATATGACCTTTATGGAAGCCATGATTAGTGGTGCTTCAGAGCTGCCTCTGGGCACAGCTTTGGCAGAAATATGCACCTACTGGGGCAACTGCCAACACCTGCATGGATCTCCTTATCCATTAGATTAATTCTGAATGAAGCATGTGAATTTAGAACACAAAACCTCATGAATTATGTTTCATGCCTTGGGTTATTATGACAGCTCAGAGGAGTTGGTCCACACCCACACTTGTTAACAGATTGCCACAAAGTAACAGAAGATAGGGACAGAGATATGGCAGAGTAGTAGGTGGTAAATCTATCAGTGACACCATCTTGCCATAATAAAGATAACACTTCTAAATGACAAGCAAAGTTCAAAGAAGGAGATGCTCAAGCTTTGAGAGATACTGACCTCTCTTGGTACAGTCTTCTTTTTTGATCTACTTCAATGTGGAATTCTACTTCTAATTACGTAAAAAGCTTAAGCAAAATGGAGTTGAGAAAAAGGATATGTGCAGACACTCGCTGCATTCACTGAGGGTCGGGATTTGGTAGTTTGACACATATGATATGAACCACTGCAGCTCACTATTCTTACAGAAAACTCTCGTTTTCAAAGTAAAGAAAAAAAAGGGAAGAATTTCAAAAGCAAAGTGATTTGCTTTTAAAAGTATTAATTTGGAAACATTTTCATTGATGATTGCCTACAGCATAAAGTCAGACCAAAGTGAAAATGATATTCCACAATCCTAGGATTAGTCATACAATACCTTTTCAGTGTATTGTACAGATAAAATAGAGTCAATAACCTTACTTGTGCAGATTGTGTTAAAATCAGTATATTTTTTCCATAACAAAGCAATATTTCAAAGGCAGGAAAAATCTAGAGATTATTTTTTTCATGCCACTAAGAAGAGCAACTAAAAAAACCTGAAAAATAAGTCTTCTGACATGACAACATTAAAAGACTGAAAATTTACCAATGAAAATATCATCTGCTAAAATTAAAATTGTCTTTGATGTTTGATGAGCTGTGTAAGTATGACTAAAATCAACCCGTAGAAAATATTTGTTATGTTGTTCTAAGTATCACTAATTTATCATATATACTTCTGCTGAAAAACAGGAACCATCAACTAGTACACTTTTTATACATATAAATAATTACAAAGGGGATGAAGCAAGAATAACTGACAAAATTAACTGTATATCTAATTAAAGAGTTGATATGACTGATAAACTTTTTTCTTTTATCACACAAAATGTTTTTTTTGCTTTCAAGTTTCTGTAACTGAATACCAGCCAGCCAATTAAGTAACACTGTGATTCATGTATAGCTTTAAATAACATCAAAATAATGATGGAATTATCTCTTGTGTTTGGTCATGGTAAATCATTAACACGTTTCAGTTTATGCAGCTACTTTTCAATGAGATTTTTGTCAGTTTGTATCTGGTTTTATTAAAGAAAACCCTATACATATGGTAAAGTAGATACTCTGAGTTTCTTTGTAGTGCTGCTTTAGAAAAAGACATAACCAGCTTTTCCATCTTTCTCTCCCTTCCGATTCCGCCTCATTGAATGCTATTGCTTGAGCACATTTATAAAAAAGAGAAAAATAATTAGATTTACTAAATTTACTTAAATTGACTGAAAAAACCCCACTGCTGTTACTGTTGCTGTTCTGACACTTTACAGGTTCCCCAGTTTTCCATGTGTGTCTCCCATAGTGGTCCTTACTGGGTCTACAATAGCAGGTCTTGAATTGGTTGAGGTATCTAGCTATTAGTAACAAAATGACAACAAAATTAAAAGCAATATGCAAACTTTTGTCTGGGTCAGAGTTAGGTAATTATTGCCCTGTACATGATTTTTGTTAATGGTTGTTTTACATTTTGATGTCTGTCTCTGGAGGGAAAAATCACCAAAGACACTTTTGATTTTTTTTTCCCAGTTGCTGACAAGACACATTTTCTTTATCCTTTTACGTCATATTTCAAACATTTGAGTTATCATGAACCAGTCTGCAGTTAAATCATTAACTGCGCAAGTGAGCATTTAAGCAAAGTTTTTTCCATTGAAAGTCCTACTATTCCACTAGGTGAGTATATGAAATTGAAGTTTAGCCCACAGCCTATAGAATGTATCAAAGAAGCAAAGCGTCCAACTGAATCACATGATTGAAAAAAGATCAATTTGATTTAAACATTGTTGGTGCAAGCAAAAAGATAAATTTAGAAATCTCCGTATCATAATGCAAAAAATTGTTCCTATTACAGAGTGAATATAACAAAATGTGCAGAGAAAAAAATTATTTTAGATATTCTTTCATTTTAATTTTCTTTCATTTTAATTTTAATTTGTGCCTCCTTCAATTAAGGAGGCACAGATTGCTAGTTAGTTCATGTTACTGTAGTTAATTTATTTATATGGCTACTGATTAAGCTAGTTACTGAGGGTTTTTAACACTAACAAGACTAATTTGTGTGGAAGATTTTTATGACAACACAATGCTACAGATGAAAAAGCATTCTCCTTTCCATGACAATTTACCTTTGGAACGTCTTTGTATTCTTACTTTAGAAATAATACATTAAAAGCAGTTTTAGTGACTTTTTTCTTTAATATGTGTGGGGAAAGAGAGAAATAAGCAAGCCCTAATTTACTAGGTAATAGTCAATTTAATTTTATTGAAATCCCCAAACTCAAATAGGAAAAAACTTTCACTGTATATTTGATCACAAGAGTAATTTTTTAATATTGTAAGAAATTCAGGAAAACTAATTTCATTCAAATGACTGAGAAAGTGTTGGATAGGTGCCTGTCCGAACTTATCTTTTAGGTCCATCTATATAGTGCTGGAAATCTTTCATTCATTTTTTTTTTCTCTATCAGTAAGCCTAGCTAAAAATAATTCAACAATTGCTTTATTTTTCTCAGTGAATTTTGACATTTCAAATTACAGTATTGTGCAGAACCAGGAAACACTTTGCAAAATGGAGAGGACACAGGCTAACTACCTTGTGAGGTGTTTAAAATAATTATTAAGTGGTTTGTGTCTTTTTAAATTCAGATCCATTACTGCCTGCTGTGGAGAAACACCTGTCAAGTAGCATGAAGATGGACCAATTGGATACTAAAATTAGATTTTCTCAAGTCAGACTAAAATTATTCTTCCTGTTTCCATGAGGAGGATAGATATTTGACAGTGCTGGTAGGAAAAACAATGTTACCTGAAAGACAGGTAAAACAGAAAATACTCAGAATTTACCAAGATAGAAAAACAGAACATAATTTTTATATAAATATACATATTATGAGTATGACATATACATGAATTCAGAATTAAAAATACAGTTCTCTGAATTTTTAGAATTTTTCATATGTAAGAAACAAATTCTTTCTGAACAGTTCTGAATGGAAAGTTATATATTTTTGTTGTTGTTTCAAGGGTTTCTTAATGTTAGCAGGGATTTGTTAGTTTGATTTTGTTAGCATGTTGAAGGTAAGAGGAAGAATATAGTGGGATGCAGTTCATTGGGTCATTATGTTGTTCGTCATTAACTGTGCCTTGCCTCCCCCTGCCCCCTATTCATTACCTGCTTTTCTTACCTCCCTGGCATAGGTTCCTGCCAGCCCTCAGAGTGGCTCAGAGCTGAGTGGGAAAGATTCCTCATCTTATACCTTCAAGTTTCTTGCAGGATGCATTCTTTTGAAGATAGTACTTGACATAATTTTTTATCTGGAGTTACTGTTTCAGATAAGTAGTTTATAGTGAGGTCTCCACAGCTACTTAAGAGCCCTTTTAACAGATGGAAAGCTTAAAAAAGAAATAGTATTTTTACCCTTGTAACAGGATTAAGTTATTGATTACAAAATTGGAAGTGAAGTTACAAACAAAAAAAACATTAAATGTAGATCAGGATAAGTCGGGAACTAATCTTTCTTTCCTCATCTAGGATTTCTCTACTTCATGCTTTGGCTGTCTCATGTTGTCTTTTAATAAAAGCCATTGAGAAATTAATATCTCCTTCAATTTATCTCCTGCACTTCTATCTTGTGCTTTTCTTCCTACTAATCAGTGTGATAAAAAGATATTTCAGACAAGGTCTCAAGATTCCTGTGGCTTTCTAAAGTCATCACAGTGCAGCCATGCTTAAGACTCTCCCAAACATCAGGTGAATAGCGGGTCACCTTTCCCATGAACAACTCTGGGTAGCTTGAGCATAGATTCATAGGATTGAGTGCAGATTCTCCAGCTCTAGTTTCTCTCCTTTTGTCTTAGCAAGTGTCATGGCCCGTTTTAAAATGTGAGCTCTTTCATCCCAGCACGGCGCCAGAGTGATAACTCAGGAGGAGGGTGTAAGCAATATTTTTACTAAACAAAATACACACCCTGAAAACACTGGATGCAAACTTTTAAACAATCCCGACGCGACAGAGCACCCACAAGAAATCGAAAGGGCCCAAAGTTACAGGAACAGTAAGTAACTTAGAAACACTGGCAACTCTGTAACAATTTGAATAGCAGAAAGGAGAAAAACATAGAGGCTGATGCTTCCTTAATTAAAACCAAACCCCAAAAACTAAACCCACCAGCTACAGTCTACATGTAGAGAAAAGGAGACAAAGAGAGAAAAGAGAGAAATAGTTACAAGAGAAGTAAAAAAGATTAAAGATAGTCACCACCTTCAAGGCTTCTGGTGTATCACCACGTGTTTTTTTGTTGAGCCAAATTTGGAAGATGGCTAAACATGGGGTTTCAAGGTTTTGCAGGGATACCTCTGTCCCCACCCTTCACCTGTATCATGTGGTGGTGTAGGTAGCAGGCCTCGACACATTTCCTCCTAAGTCTAGACATGCTCACCTGCTCTTTCCACTGGGGTTCTCTTCTGAGAATCTCCTGCTTTGAGACATTTAACCCACACCATGCTGGGTCCATACAGCAAGTCAAGCTGCAGTTGTTAGCTTAGGCCATAACACTCTATCAGTCACCCTTTAAAGAAACTACTTCCTTAATATGCAGTCACCTTTTGATCTGATGCAGTTTTACAGAGGCCATGCAAGGCAATAATACAACAGGTCTGTGGTGCCATAACATAAATTTTTACTGTCGGTGCATAGAAATGTGTAATATCTCTGTCACTCATCAGTGCAGGAGGCAAATGGATGAGGTATGCCTGGACTCTTCCCACCTTGATTAGACACTGCATGGAGGTTTAACTGAACTCCAGTAGCTCCTTTAGCAGGAGCTAAACCCCAATACATTGGGGTTACTGATGGCTTCCTCAAAAATGAATGTGCTAAGCACCACTCCCCAGAGGCCTGACGGCAGGAGAAGGTTTTGAGATGAACCATCACTACTGACATTTCAGTATATCATGTACACCTACAGAAACACGCACATCCCTCTGAATTATGTATGCAACCCCAGGGCATGCCCTGAGACTTGCAATCTGCTTCATTTCCAAATCAAGGTGGAGGACTGTGAGATGAGAAGTACAGAAATGTGGGGGGAGAGCAGGGATTGCCCCAGCTTCTCACTGCACTGACTGGTGACCTGCTAACAAAATCCTGAACTACCTCAAGCTCCTAGTTAGTTATTCTCCCTATTCTGTGCCACCCATTCCACTTCTTCCCCTTCCACCAACACATTTGTGTTCCAAGTAAGGCACAAGCACATCATCCCAAACACATTCTGGGGGACTAACATGCCTTCTGGTGGTGTCTAGACCAGTTTGCAACAAGTGGGCACCCCAAGCCTCAGGTGGGTAGGAGGCTGCTATCTTAGGTAACTCTAAGGTTTGGCTAAGTGAATCTTGGTATTACCCCAACATTGAGATATTTTGTATGTTTTGCACAGTGTGAACTGGACCCCTGAAATGAATGCTAGCTTTCTTCAGTGAAAGTGAAACATAATTCTTTTAAATATTATCCAGCAGGACCAAGACATCAAATCTAATAGTGGAACAACATGATTTTCTTGTCAAGGTATTATTAAATGTTTGCACTTGCTCACAGGCTTTTTCACAGGCTTTTAAACAACAAATTAATATATTCTTGTAGCTTCTTGATATAAGGCTAAGTATTATAGTTTCACATTCATTTACAATCAGACTTTCCCATCTGTGTCTAAAAGTGACATTTTCAGATTAACTCTTTCATATTCATCAATAACTATTTAATTTTCTGAAAAGTTCTTTCTAAACCCAGCACTACTGAAATCTGTTTCTTAGAACTGTGAGAAATCAGACATGCTTAATTCTAAAAAACATAAAGAAAAAAAGCCTCTAGCTACCCATTAATAATTACACTCATACTTAAATAGTCTCACCCATACAGTATATTTAGCAAGACAACTTCAAAGTTCAACAAGATTCTATTTTATTTTTTCATCAAGAACATCTCAGTAAGCAATATTAGTTAGGAATAAAATGTCTGAAATCACTTTGCTTTCTGTTCAAATGAAAAGGTGAAGTAATCTAGGATTGCCATACAGCAAAAGTTTTCTCGGCTGGTATATCACTAACAATAACTTCAGAACAGAAAGTGCCTCTAGATGGTCACATGTTACATCTGCCCTTTTCTATAGAATTGTTTCTGAAAACATGTATATCAGCATCTCAGAATATTACCTGAATACCATAAAAAAATTTAAGTAATATTTTATGAATATCAAAGGAAAGATTAATTATTCCCTCGCCACAATTAGCTGTAGGCTGGCAAGCACCATAAAATGTTCTGCCAATGACTGTCAGAATTAATTTGCATGCCTTCTGGTTTTTTTTCTGGTGTTGTGCTCCAGAATGTACTGAGTTTTGCTTGCTTTATTATTTTTTTCTATGAGATTTAGACAGCCAACAGATTTGTTTCTATTTGATTCTGTAGCTAACTTGCTAGAAGACTCTATGAATAGGTTCTGAGACTACAGCATAATTCCACTGTAACCTACTGAGGACTGTTTGTTTCTTACAAGTTGCCCTCTGTGTCAATCCGCAAAGGAGATGGATTGTTATATCCTGCAAGCTGTAGTAACTCATGCACATAGCTTTGAGCCTTAATTACCTGTATGGGAGTAGGAGACCAAAGTGACAAAACATACCCACCATCCACTAGGTAAGAAAAAGTGAAACAAAATGGTTTCTTCATGCATCATTTTCTCTCCATTCAACCTTACATATATGTTTGTACATTCAGAATAATCAGATGTTATTTTGTTAAATTCTCACTGTTGGATGGTTTTACACCAGCACAACAGTTATAATTACTGAACATCTTTTCAACTCTCTAGGTGGTTGTCAAAGAAAAGAAGACTTGCAAGCAGAATTTAAAATTCCACTGAATCTCTAAATAAATATATATAAATATACAGAAAAGGGGAAGTTTAGAAAGAAAAGTTCAGGTACACCTATAACTATAGATTTTCCACAAAGGTAAAACCTGTATCAGTAATATTCAAGAGCTTAGTATTAATAATTAATCACTACCAATTTTTTTGTGAATAAGAAGAATCTAGATTTTATATGATACATCTCTGCATGGAAACAAATATGTTTAATGCTTTTTCAATGAAATTATTAATGCCAACATGCCATCGAATTACCATCATACATTAACACATCAAATAACCTTCATATAATTTGAATAGAAATGATGTGTTTGTTACTTACCTAACTGGGTCTCCTGAATTGTTAGCTTACTCTCCAAGGGGTGTAAAAGCTTTGGTGGTTTATCTGTTAGTGGTGCTAGAAAAGAAAGAAATTCAAATATATCGTTTTCTGATTATTATTGGGTAGAATAAGACTTGGTTTTATACCTATTGTTTCAGGAATGCTTCAGGTTTTTTTGTGGGTTTTCTGTTTGTTTGTTTTATTTTGTTTCTTTGTTGTTTTGTTTGGGTTTTTTGTTTGTTTTAAAATAATTTTCATGCCTTCAGTAGCTGAAATGCTTTTGCTTAGAGAGTAAATATAGCACCAACATTTAGAATCTTTCACATGCTAAGCTATAAAAGGCATCTGTGTTAAAAAAGTAATCTCTTTAAACCTTCACAAAAACCATGCACTGACATGTTACAATGTTGATTTTCTTAAATATATCCAGCATTTCATAGTTCATTATAATGCTTAATAACATTTCAATATAATATAGTCATTAACAAAGAAATAATATAAACTAAGCTACTGTAAAACAATTTTAAATATCTGAAGATAATTTTATTTAAAAAGATATTATCATCACTGAAACTTTTGAAAGTGGAGTACTAGAAAAAGGCTCAGTTTCAAAATCCAAGGGATGGATACAGTGAAATAATGTAAAGATTCTTAATAAGATTACTTCCCTCCTCCCTTTAGATCTACCATGAAATAATATTAGTAGACTTATGCAAACTGTGGAATAGGAAGTGTTTTGTAGTGGTCAAATACTTTCTGACGGTTGCTGAAGCGTGTTCAAAACATGTAGCTAAATATTGCAGCTATTCTACTAGATTCACCATCTGTACACTTAATTCATAGAAGTGACACTGATTATTACTACTTTTGTTGATGTTAACAAGTGTACTTTTTACTGGTCTCTGATAGATAAGTGCATGATATATGAAAAAAAGAACATTTACTTATTTTTTCTTTAAAATTGATTGTAAATGTTCATTGGAAAGCTCCAACTTTTGTAGTCACCTGGAACATTTTGGTATTTAGCTTTTCAACATTAATTCATACTTCTGTCTTTAACACAGATTATAAACTGTCAGAGATTTAAAGTACACTTGACATTTTGACATAACTCTATAATATTTTTTCCTTCCAACTTGTCAAAATCAGTGTTCCCTTTCCTACTGACACACACACATCCATGTATTTATGGGTTTAATCTACTAAACACAGTCATCTCCTGTCAGTTGAATTGCAGGAGAGGTTTAGTTGCATTCCCTTTACTGTGTTTCCTCTGCTCTTTGAATAAATTACCAATGCCCTTTAAAATCTACAGTATTAATTTCAACTTTGCAACAACTACAGAATTATAAACTCATATGTTTCTGCTTTACAAAGGTTTTCCTTTACCTGACCAAAAGAGAAACCCACCCAATTGGTGTCTGAGATGTTGACCCATCAGATCTAGACTGAATCAAAATATCACTTCAAGGATGGGAAAAGAACTGCATTTGGTCCACAGACCCTCCTTCAGTTCTTTCTTCCAACAACAGCTTTTATTCTCTGGAGGAAATCATTCTGCACCGCAGACTTTGGAGAGAGCCACAGCTCTTAAAGGCTTTTCGGCAACATCTCTGCATTGTTATTTTTCTTTACACTGATTTGAATGCTTTTTAGCTCTGTCTTTTTTTTCTTTTTTTTTTTGGTTTTTTTTTGGGGGGGGGTGGAAAGGAAGAGAATTCAAAATCTATTTTTTCTCAAACTACAAAATTAGTCATTCTCATTTCTTAACTTCTCTGTAAAGGCTCATAATTTATCAGCACATTGCCATTTTTTAAACATCAACCACTATGAATTTAAATTCAGTTTTGCAGTTCTGTCATTCTGAATTCAATTACCATTCATCAGATAATGTCTTCTGAATCACTGTTGTTCTAAATCTCTTTTGAAACTACTTGAGCAAACAAAGTTCTCTCATTGTAAGTAAAGATGTACTAACTGGTGGAATTAATCCAAATTCAACAAATAAGTAGATTAGAAAACAGTATCTTTCTCAGTTTAGCCTAAGATTGTAATTACTTTTTCTATCCTGTACCTCAGGTCTCTAAGAGGCACAGAGTGTTAATATTTGCAGATATCAACAAATCATCCTCCAACAACAGTATGAAGTTATTCTAAAATTTGTGCCCAATTTAATTTTCCTATAACTTGTGAGATTCAATAGATGATTTAATACAGAAAATGTTACTGAAAATAATAAATTAGACACATCACTGATGTATCAGAATTACAGGAGCATGTAGGCTTAAATGACCCTCTGGAGTCCAAGTGGTCCGACCTCCTGTTCAAAGTAGGCCCAATACAGCAGGTTGTCAGGACCTCAATCCAGTCACATTTTGAAGATCTCTGTGGATAGAGATTTCATAACTTCAGGTGCTCTAGCCTACAACCACCTTCTAGCCCTGTACTAGACTCAATCCAATATGTCCATGCTTTTTTGTACACTGGGGAGACAAAATGTGACAGAGCATTCCAGATGTGCCCTCTCAGATGCTAAATAGCTGCAAAGGAGCATCCTCCAGGACCTGCTAGCTAAATTCTTTCCGAGAACTGTACAGTTGGCCTTTGACAACTCATGCTCAACCTACTGTCCACGTGGGCTGCCAGGACCTTTCCTGCAAAGCTTTATCCTACTCAGGTAGTCCCCAGTTCTGCACTGCTGCATGAGGTTATTCCACACCTAAAGCCAGATGTTGCATTTGCATTTATTGGACTACGTGACTTTCTCTAAACTGTCAAGGTCTCCCTAAATAGCAGTCCTGCCCTCCACTTTGTCACCCATTCCTCCTATTTTCCTGATAGTCTACTCCATCCCATCATCGAGGAGTACATAAATACTCCAATCAACATTAAACCAAATATACACCAGTTGCTTACTGTGTTGTATACTTATTTGAAAGTGATAGTTAACAATATTTGTGGTCAGGAAGAATTAATGCTTAATCAGACAGTGCAACTCTAAGCTCTAAATTGAGGTAAATAGCAATATTTCAGTGTTGCATTCCCTATCAATTCTTACCAACCTAACACTCTTGTGGGTACATCTATACTACAAGCAATCACATCTCCCAGGGTCAACTCCTTCACTCATGTGGACAAACAAAAGCATCCCTAGGTACTTTCCATTCGAGTTTTAGCTGTAGGGATGGGAGCAATATAGGCAAGGAAAATAATTTTAATAACTCCATATGCTTAAAATATATTTTAAAAGGTGATTTGAAATGTTCCCTCAGTCAATCAACACATTTAGAGCCTGTTATTTTATCGTCTTATTAACCTGCAAATGTATGTATGTTTTCCTAGAAATTAGTTCATGTGGACTCAGGCAGAGGCAGAAATTTTTCCAGCTGTCTCTCTTCCTTTTATGTTGGCAGTCGTCATAGATAGCAACATTACTGGACAGCACAAAAGGTGATTTGAAATGTTCCCTCAGTCAATCAACACATTTAGAGCCTGTTATTTTATCGTCTTATTAACCTGCAAATGTATGTATGTTTTCCTAGAAATTAGTTCATGTGGACTCAGGCAGAGGCAGAAATTTTTCCAGCTGTCTCTCTTCCTTTTATGTTGGCAGTCGTCATAGATAGCAACATTACTGGACAGCACAGAGTTTCTGCAATCTTTGTCTAGTTTAAAAACTCTGAAATAAACCAATGTGTCTTCTGTAAGCTGTTTCACATCCTTCAAACCATGAGGTGTGCTTTCTTAACTGGATGAAACCACCATCAAATAGGCTATTCAAAACTAATACAATTTTCAGATGAATATATTAAGGCAGAGTTATCTACTAAATTGAAGAGCAAAACCAGTATTTAATCCTTTCTCCCTAAACTTTCACTAAATAGCAAAAATTTAAAAACTCACAACTACAGCTGATCTCTTAAACAAGTTAAATACTTTTTCTTCTTTTTTATGAATAGATATAGGAAGGCAATAATTTTAATGTCCTACAAAAATATCCATTATTTCAAAGCCCTTCTTCTTCTGTACTGTATGCAAAAAAAACAGAATTCTTTTGAATGTTTAAAAAAATAAAGAGAGGGTCCTCTTCCCACCAGGTAGTTGTTATCAACATGGTTGTTGTACAGCAGGAACAGTGTTCAAATTCCCATTCTTGTATGCAGGAATTCTCAAGTTTTTTGGCAGGAAACTCAGCTCCTGGATATTATTATCTATTGAAGCATGGGAGTACTTCTATCCTTCTTCTCTCCTCCCTCCACCCCACTCTCTTTCTTTCAAAAAAATCACTGTATTTTTTTTCTTTTTCTTTTTTCTTTCCCACTTGAGTCAAGAACCTTATCCCAGACAAAATTAACCAAAACTGATAATTCTTTTCAGAAAAATGGAGTTTGACAGGTTAGATTCTTTAGAGAAAAGCTGTTGGATCATAAATCAAGTTTACAGCATATGATATATTTGATTTCTGAATCATCACTGATGAATGGTTCGAAAACAGACGTGCCAATCTTGCTTTTCATTAGAAACAGAGTTAAAAAAAACAAACCAAACC
>NW_010195987.1:0-6931 GCF_000695765.1 Mesitornis unicolor
TGGGCCCGGGTGGCCCTGGGTCCCCTTCCCGCCCCCGCCATGGCGAGTTCAATACATTTCCCTTCTTCATTGTATTTCCCATTTTGGGGCATATTGGCAATATTCGGTTTATTCAGTCCAATATTCAGTTTGTTTGCCACTGTCAATATATTTCTCTTACTCAGTGTTATTTCCCTTAATTTATTTTCGGTATTCTAGCTCATTTCCAGCATGTTACAAATATCAGCAATATCCGTTGTGATTCCTTATTCAGTGAATTTCTTGTATTCAATATGCTCCCCATTATTAATATATTCAATTTATGACTGGCATTTGACATCTTTGCAATATTTAATGTATTTCAAGTATTCAATATATCCCCTATATTCCACATATTCCCTATGTTCAATATATTTCCTATATTGAGTACATACTCACATGTAATATATTTATCATATTAGATATTTTATATCTCCAATATTTTCCTTATAATCAATTTGTTTCCTATATTCAATATATTTTCCTTATATTCATTTTATTTCCTATATTCAATGTATTCCCCACGTTCAATATATTCCCCATATTTAATTTATCCCCCATGTTCAATATATTCCCTATATTTAATTTATTCCCCATATTTATTTTATTCTCCATATTTAATGTATTTCATGCATTCAATACCTCTCCCACACCTCCCATTCGCTATTTCCCACCCACCGCAGCTCCCACCCGGGACCGTTTGGCCCCACCAAGCCCCCTTAACTCCCCCAGAGCCCCTTGCAGCCTGTGATGCCCCATGATGTCCCCAGCTGCAGGTGTCCAAATGCACAAATTAGCCAAAAATTTGCAAAAAAAAGGGTCAGTGACCGGCAGTTCGGCACTCATGGGACGGCATCCAAAGCCAGAGGAGTGATGCTGGGAAAAAGCTCTAGGGCAGAAGCACCTTTCAAACAGGAAATAAAAGGAGTCCAAAAAAAGGACCAAAAAAAAGGGAAAAACCAGAGAATTGAGGAAGTGTTATTTTAATAATTTTCCTTTGGCTGGGTGCTCTCACTCCAGGGTCAACCACCACTCCGCATCTGCTGCTCTGTGAACTTTCCTTGATCCTCTCCTGCGCCTCCTAATACTGACCAAATGTCAGCCGGGCGCTGCATTTTAACCGTTCTGGGCAAATCCAGCAGGAAAATGATATTATTTCTCTTCCGAGGACCGAGAGGAGCCGCTCTGCCACACAGTCTCGGGGCACGAGTGTCAATTCGGGATATATTTAGAAGCCCATAAAGACCCACAGTGGTCCATAGGAGTCCATACTGACCTGTATGACACAGTTGCACAGGGGTCCACAGCAGCCTACAGGGGTCCTTAGGAGTCCATAGGGGTTCACAGAAGCCCATAGAGACCCATAGGTGTCCGTCAAGACCTATAGGGGTCCATACAGACCTGTAGGAGTCCATAGGAGCCCACACAGATGCATAGGGGTCAGTAAGAGCCCACAGGGGTCCACAGGAGCACATGGAGATCCACAGGGATCCATTGCAACCCATGGAGGCCCAGATGACCTATAGGAGCCCACATAGACCCATAGTGGCCCATAGGAGCTCATGGGGACCTACAAAGAACCATAGGAGTCCACAGGGGCCCATAGGCACCCCTAGGACGCCCACAGGGACTCGTAGACATCCCTAGGACCCCACAGGGACCCATAGGCACCCCTAGGACCCCACAGAGATCCGTAGGAGTCCATAGGGACCATAGGGCCAGCTGCAAGGTGCCCACCACGCTGCTGCAGGGCCCAGCCCCACCTCCTCCTGTCCTGGACGAGTCCCAGGCCCTGCCTGGACACCCTTTCCTGTCCCTTCCTGCAGCATCGCCCATAAAACTGGGATTGATTGTTGATTTTCTTCCGCATCCGGACAATATCCGCGTTCCCCATCAGCCCAGGTCCTTCCCAAAGGGCTGATGGCAAACACGGCATCTCCGTGGCTCCCACATCCTATCTGCTGCATCTGCGTCCTTAATGGATGTCGAATACTTTACAGTAATTCCCTCATTTGTCATGCAATCAAATCCTTTGATCAGACATGGGAGAAATGTAAATATCAATTATTAACCATCCCATTCCGGTCTTGCTTGACTGGATTTTTTTTTTTTAATTTTTTTTTAGGAAGGAATTGATTCATTCGCAATTCAGCTCTCCAACATATTTTTAATTAGGATGCTTACATTTCTGGAGAAGCTGTATTTTTTTGCGGGGAGAGAGATATGATCACTAGAGCAATCGATGCATCCATGTATATTTTATAGCTGAGAGATAGTTGTGAAGGAAAGTGCAAAAAAATGAGTGGAGGGGTTTAAATCCTGTGTGTAGAGGGCTGCTACACCACGCTTTAAAATCTCAGTGGCCAAATTTGCTGCCGCACAGTCATTTATAGCCCTTCACAGCATGCGAAGCGTTGGCATGAAATGGAGAGGTGGCCAGGAAATTTCTGACAGAATATTCTTCCATCTGCAAATAGTTCTTTTTTTTTTTTTAAGAGTGAAGCATTTTGTGTAAACACTTTGCTTGAGGCAAAAAATGGATTTGGAAATTAAAATAATCACCCAATTTAAAAAAATTAGAAGAAGGGTGAAACTCAGCTGCTTTCTTTTTTGGCTTTCCATTTGGAACTGGTTTTCCATTGGAAATTTTGGAAGTTTCTGGTGTATTTACAGCCTGGAGAGCCAGGCTGGGGCTGCAACACAAGTTTTTCCCTGAATTTCAGCATCCACATTCTCATGACATTTTCACTGGTGCCAGTTTTGCAGGAGGTAATCCCCATCCTTCCCCCTACCAGAATCCTAAATTTGGCTTAAAATGCAGGAAACTGGGAGCGTTATTCTCCCGGGCGGGCTGTTTATTTGCTTTCTGGAGTTCTGTTGCAGCTCAGTGAGTTGCATTTTGCAAGCTGCGCCTCTCCCTTCATCATCTGCTTTTGTTTGCTCCCAGGAAAATACCAAATATCTCATGATTTGCCATAAGGCCTGCAAGGATGCACCGTTGCCGGGTGTCCTCATGACTAATGGGTGAGTTTTCAGGTGCGTGTGGAGCCTGCACAGATGTGCCCCCAAATCCTGCTTGTTTTTATTTTTATTGCTTGTTCTGGTGTGACATCTCCCCACCAGTGGTGGTTGGTGTGGAGAAGCTCCTGCAGTGTGAAATAATCACATCTTAATGACAATTTGTCATCACGTTGTACCAAGATGGTGTGATTCAGCCCTTGGGGACAGGTTTGATGGCTCCTCCAAAGAATAGCAACATTTTTGGGAGGCTGGAGCATCCTTTATCCTGTAAACCTCACGCCTAGGGGAATATGAGGTTTGGGCTTGACCATGATATTTGGGATTTGTGCTGGAACCAGCTTTGCCTCAACTTCTTTTCCAACCCATTTTTGCCCCCACTGGGTTTGAATCCATCTAAAAGCCAGGTTTGCTCCAGCCACTGTGCCCAGACATGGTCACTGGTGGGCTGTGAAGAAAACCACTGGTCTCCCCCTTAATAGCATTCGACTTCAGGTCTTAAACTAAAGCCACTCCTGCTCAGGGGCTCCCCAAAAATCACAAATCCGTGAGACACCTGAAAAAGCTCCCTGGGCTGTTTGAGACACAATTTGGCATCTGGGGTAATTCACAACGGAAGCAAATGTCTTCCAGGGAGGGTTTTTTGGGGTGTGATGGTACCTGGGGGCTGTGGGGAAGCAGTGTGGGCTGGAGCGGTGCAGGCATGCACCCAGTGCCATCCCCAAACTGGTTTCCAGCAGCGTTGCTGGTACCCAGGGACTTCATTTGGGGTTAGAAGGTAGGCATGCATTGAACACGTAAGACACGCTTTGGCACCGTCTGCTCCTGCAGAACAATAGTTACTCTTCATGTTAGTTCAGTTACAGATCAAATAATCTGAAAAATTCACAAGTGGCTGCGGATACAAATTAACTTAACAAAACATTTTGAAAACGTCGCAGTGCTGGGGAGAATACAAATGCGGCGGGAGAGAAAAGCCAAATGTCTGCACCGGAGCCCTCCACATCAACATTTTCCCTGCGTCAGATAACACAGAAAGCGGCTAAAGCTGGATGAAATATAATAATAACGCGGTCCAAGATGGAGCAGTGCCATATGGAAGCCCAGGGAAGTTTTCGCTGCTCTTTGCTCTGCTGATGTTTTTCAGCTGTGTCATTGGTGCTCTGCTTTATCAAGAACATTATGGGCTGAGTTTCTGTCTTTGCAGTGAAAAATGGCACTGAGTCCTGTTCCATACTGCACCAAAGTCATTGGCGTTGCAGGGAGGGAAAGGACAGAGGTATTTGGCTTGTGGTCACCATTTCGTAACTGCAGAGCAAAAGCCATAAAATCTTGATGAATCTTTTTAGCTTCCAAGCCTAAAAATGGCTCTTTGTGCTCAGTGTGAATTCGGGTGCTTTGGATCAAGGCAGCAGCGTCCTTGTGCCTGGTACGTGCAGGAAGGAAAGGACCCATCGGCTGATGTCCCTCAGGTCCCGTTTCCAGGATGGACGTCTCCAGCTCAGCTCCTTGGTGGGGCTGGAATACACCCCCTGCTTTGAGGAGCCCAGATTTTGTGGGGGGAGATGCCTGTGGGATAAATATGGAGTGGGATAAATAAGGCAAAGCTGCATGGGATGCTGCAAACAGCCTTGCTGCCGATGTCACCCACTCCCCATATAAGGCCCAAACTTGCACCCACGCTGGGGTATGGCTTTCTGCACCGTGAGTGGAACCACGCCATGGTGTGTGCCCTCCATCCACGAGTGATCTCCTCTTCTTCTTCCACCTCCAACTGCTAAACCAGGTTTTATTCTCCCCTTCTCACCTCCCTGCGTTTGCTCCACGCCATACACACCCCCTCCAGCCCAGCGCGGGAGGGTCCCTGCAGCCAGGGACAAGCTCAGTGCCAGTGGCCCCTGTCCCAGATCCCTCATGGAGCCACCACCACCAAAACCCCACTTTGGGCAGAATCACAGGAACCAGAGCTGCCCACATTACTGCTATTGCCATTACCACAGCCACTTCTCTCCATCCCAAGCAGGCAGCAGAGGGATTTGGCTGCAGGAAGTGAGAGCAAAATTGGTTGGAACAGCACGGCAGGATTGGGCATTAGTCATTTCACCTTTGTCGGGAGCTGCGGCTAATTGAGACACTCAAGCATTGCTGTCACCTGGAAGCTGAGTCGTTCCGGACACCCCCCTTGTGCTGTATTTATGGGTGCCACTCATCCTGTCCCTGCTTTTGGTTTTGTCCTCACAGGCCTGGAAGCTCAAAATGTGGGGAAGGCAGAAGAGACAAGTGGGCTGGTGAAGTCCAATGGGCCATGGCAGAATCCGTCTCTCAGGATGGCTCTGTTGGTACATGCATGTGCTGGCGAAGCGCTGTGCTTGGGACAGGGAGAGAAGCTTCGTTTAGGACCAGATTAAATTATCCAGAATATAAAATAGGAAACTGTCTACTAAGGCTGCATGAAATGTGCTGTGTGGGACAGCGGTCATCTCTGTGCTGAGCAAATGAGGTTGTATCGCTCTGCCTGCTCTCAAGGTGGAAGAGAAATGTTTATGTTCCTTCCTTCCTCCCTTCCTCCTTCCTTCCTTCCTTCCTCCATCCCTTTTCTCACTTTCCTCTCCCAAAGGAGACATCAGTAGGAAATTGCCAGTGTTTGGCTCTGTGTTAGCCTGAGAAACCCCCAAAACGCAGCTGCTGCCCACCCCAGCCCTGGGAATGGGCACCCCATGCTCCCACCACGCAGCAAAGCGATGCCGTCCCCATCCCGGACTGAGTGCCCGCATCACAGGGACCTGCAGGATAGGGGATGGCACCAACCCCTTTGCAAACAGCTCTTTTTCTAATTTAATTTCTCCCCAAACTTCACTTGTCCACAGGGGAAGTGGAGTTGAAATGGGAATTTCTGGCTTTTATTTGCCTGCCAGTGCAGGTAGGTGGGCGGGTGAGGTGGTTTTGAAGGATGTTTTCCTTTCGTTTTGCAGTCCCATTGGGCAGCTATATTTAGGCCAGTTTCTAATTTTCGAAGCTTAATTAATGAGCTGAGGTTCACTCACAGGCACTCGAACAGCTTGGGAAGTTCAGCCTGGTCACTGGGCAGGAAAATCAATCTCTTTTCTTCTCCACAAGTGCTGGGAAGTGACCTGCGGATAACCTGGAGGAAGCATCGCTCGCCGGGACACAACAACCCCATCCCCGGGCATCCTGCGCCCAACACAGGCTTGCATACGTGATGCCACGCAGCAACACGTCATGACAACACGCGCCGATAAACAGACACACCGCCATAGGTGTGTACCATGCTTTCACTGCCATACAGCAGTCTATGGGCACCTATAGAGGCTTCACTCTATTTTTTTCCTCTCTCAAATGGAGAAATGGAAATCTGTTGAGTTTTCAAGCCCCCTTCCAGCTTCTGGTTGCCACCTGACTGTTTGCCAAATGGCTTGGCTGATTTTCCTAGGGATGTGCAGGCTCTTGGAGCAACTCAGGAGACACTTTGGCCATTTGTCCCTGTTTCCTGGGGGCTTTTTTAGTACTGAACAAAGGTGCTGTTATAACTCACCCCCAAATGCATAGGGTGCCCATCCTGGCTCACCTCAGGGCTCACCCAGGCAGGCCCGGACCAGGGAGTCAAACCAGAGCCATCCCTGCCACCTACGTTTTTTGAATACTATTTTTAATAGTACTTTTTCCCCAGCTGAGCTTTGCTGCGCAGCACCTGTGGGGTTAACGCTCTGCCTGATGCGCTGTGTCAGGCTGTCCTCATCTGTCCAGATGTGTTAGGGCTGAGCCAACCTACAGCTGCCAGATGTGTCCCTGCACCCCTCTATCTCCCCCCAGCCTCACCAGGTGGAGCCGTGGGTGCTGCCCCTCGCACCCTGCATCTCCCACCCACCCTGGAAGA
>NW_010195987.1:6962-15961 GCF_000695765.1 Mesitornis unicolor
CTCCAGGGAAAAACTGGGCTAAGAAAAAAGGAAATAAGCTTTTGAAGGAATTGTTTGTTTGTTTGTTTGTTTTTTTCAGTGTCACCCAGCAGTGACATTTGCACTGGTCCCAGTTTGCTCGTGGGGATATAGCAGGGAGAGCTCTCAGCCGTATTTCCCACACCAAAAATACACCAAGCATCAGAGTTAAAAAATACAGGCGAGAGAAGTGGCTGGAAACGAGGTGTTTTCTGCGTGACAGCTTAATGCCACACACCTACCCGCTCCTGTGTAAACACGCTTACTCCGCTTCACTTCCCCCAGGACCTGCACCACCTTAAAATAGATCTAACTTAAAATAACGCCTCACCAGATGTGTAGGTTTTCTTTTCCAGCAATAAGGAGGCTTTTTTTGTTTCCAGTGAGAACCTGCTCAACAAGAAACAGGGACCAGGGAGAGAGGAAGGATGGCACTGGGGGCACAAAAGCTGGTGGTTGGGATCTGGGATGGGCACAGGCCGCAGCTGTCTGACCTCTTTTGGGCTGAAATCAGGCAGATTTGGGGGCAAAGAGGGTATTTCTGGCATGGGAAGTGCTATAGCAACAGGGCAAAGGGGCTTGGAAGCAGCTGAGAGGGGAAATAAATAAAATAAAAGCATCAGAGGAAAGTCAAGAGATGGTAAAAGAAAGAGAGAGCCAAGGCATCCAGGAGCCGTTTCTCCCATGTTGTCCATGGGAAAAAACACCTTTTTATTACAACTTTCTCCATAATATATTTGATTTTATTTTTCCCTCCTCCCCAGCCCTTCCCTCACTGCCATATTTTGGCAGGATTAATTTGAGACAAAATTACCCTGAGTGACGGCCTTTGCTTTTGTGTTCTCCTTGTCTATTTTCCGCCTCACTAAACCTTGAAAAACTCCAGAGAAATTTGCCAGCTTCCAGCCTTGCCAGGGGGCCCCGGCTCAGCCGACACTCGTCTGCCATCGCTGCGTTCAACCGCGGGAAAAAAAACCCAACACCTTCTGACAAGGGTTATTTTTATTTCTAATGAAAAGCGAAGCCTGCTGTGCACAGGTGGGGCGGGACAGATGACAGGCGCTGAGGTGCACACATCAAAATGATTGAGGACTCGCATTTCCCAAGAGACACTTCTTTTTGAGGGGTAGGGGAGCCCCCCACAAACCCATGGCTTTGCAGCCTGATTGGTGATAAAGTATCACTTTTGTGTTTGGAAAACGGGAGGAGTTGTGGTGGGCAGCATTGCTTGGACGGTGCACGCTCAGCCTCTGGTTTGTGCTTTGCTGATCCCCTGGGCCGGTTCATGCTGTGACGGATGCTCTGGGTTGCATGAGGGCATAAATATGGGAATCAAGGTAAAAAAACATGCATGGTACATGAGGGCAATCCAGGAGTCAGAGCTTGGTGCCCTCTGCCAGATGCTGGACCTGGCTGTCACCCTAGAAGGGTCCAAGAGGGTCCTTCTTGCTGCAAAGCTGTATCACGCATCCAAATATCAGGCATCCAGATATCAGACATCTAAATAACAGGCATCCAGATATTGGACATCCAGTGTGTCCCTGCTGGGGTTTAGGCCAGGGACAGTGACAAGGGCTGAGCTGGAGCTGGTGCCACTGTGCTCACCAAGCTCCCATCCCACTGCTTCAGCTGTTTACTGAGCTCTGTTATCACTTTTTTTAGTATTTGCTTCTGGACTCACAGTAGTTCTTTCTGCAGCAGGATGGAGGTTGAAGGGATAACTGCTCTCGTTGGTTTAGATTGGTTTGGGATGGAGAAGGACTTACAGGAAGACAGTATCTGTACACACAACACAGACCTGGGGAGCAAACCCCCGTGTGAAAGCTGCAGTGCTCCACGGGCTCAGACACACCGGCATGCAAAGCCCTGCAAGCCCATGACTCCTCCGAGCCAAGCTCTGGCCCCCAGGGATGTTTTTCCGCCTGCTGCAGCCCCAGTGTTCTCAGTTTCCACTGCTGCACTGTGGAGCAGACCTGGCGTGGGAGTCGGAGCAGGTTTGTTGACACTCTCCCACCTCCCAGCCGCGTTATGCAGCTCTAGTAAATGCCCTTTCCATCTTGCTCCCATCATTAGCTGGGAGTATTCCGCTCCAGAGCTTCGCTATAATGAAAGGCACTGAACTTCAGGATCGCAATTAACTATAGCAAACGCTCTAGATCCTAGGAAAATACTTCGCTCAAATTATATTGCAATAATAATATGTATGTCCATTTACTCCTCTGGAGCGGAGCAGGCGTGTGCCATGTATCTCAATTTTGCTTCTCTCTCATGTCGTTAGCTTGAGATGTACATCTCTTTCCTGCCTGATGCACAGAGTCATTCCTAATTCCCGGGCTCCTCTGCCATCTCACAGGACAAAATCAAATCCTAATGCCACGTGGCACTCCACCTCTGCCCAATAAATAAATTCCAGTTCTTAAGGAATGATACCAAGTCTTTATAATTAATAAACAGATGCAGGCGCCTTGTCCTTTGGCTGCTCATGCCATTATTTGCAAAGCTGTCACTCCAGTGGTTCAGCTCTCTGCAGCTGAGAGGTCGCACTCTGGGTTCGGGGCGGTAATTTGGGGAGGAGGGAGAAGCAGCAGGATCTGCCGCCTCTGAGTAAAAAAGTGTTGTGGCATGGCAAGGAAGGAGGCAATGATGGGGGAGAGTTTGGGCACCTGGTTGACCCCCAGCAGATCATAGCAAGGCAAGTTTATTTTTTTAATTAGTTTATTTTGCCTGTATCTGTGTAAAGGTGCGGGGGAGATTGCGCCTGCGTGGGACGTGATGCTGCCTGCGCAGACGGGGCCGGCAGAGACGTGCCGATGCCATTATCCCGACGCTGCCTTCCCAATCTCACCCAGCCTGCAGGAGTCTAATAAAACAAGTCCACACGTTACAAAATCAATTTCCTCTCTATTAATTTGGGTCTCTTAAGATTTATCATCGTCTTTCATCACCACATCAAAAGCAATTGGCAAAGTCTCAAATAACCTTTTAATCCTAAGCCGGGAGCCAAGATCCAGACACACGGAGCTGCGTCCTTGGTGGGGGCACCACCCAAATGGGATGGGGTCATGGCACCCCCAATCCAGACCTCAGGCCTGGCAAAGGCCTGAGGCAAGGCCTACCCCAGCTCTTGGCCTGACAGGGCTGTGGTTCGCGGTGGAATTAATTACACTTCTTCCTCTGCCTTCAATCGAAGCCCGCGCTTTGATATTTATGTTCCCAGTTGTGGGTTGTGGCCTTGATTCATTAAGATTTGCATAGTAATTGTTTTCTTCTAACGATCTGGGAGGACGGCACCGTGGGGAGACGTGGCGTGCACGCGTGTGGTGGGGGCTGGAGCCTGAGCAGCGTCGCCTCTCTGGGGCCAAAATGGGGTCAAATGGGACAAAAATGGGGTTAAAATGGAGCCGAAGGCTTCCACATCCCCATCCCACCATTCTGTGCCCTGTCCAGGATGGGTGGCCCACCCTCAGCTGCCATCTTCCTACTTTGGAAGGGACTTTCAGCTTTTTTTTTTCATTTGCAGAGGTGTTTTTTATGTTGAAACTCAAATATTCCATTGGACAGAGCTGATTTCCACACATTTCCTGAATTGTACGCTCATTTTTGATGGACTAAACCTGCCTGAAATGATCACCACTTCCTTTCTGGTGCTTAGAAAGAAAAACTGCTCCATTCCTCTGGCCTGAGTTGAGAACAAATTCATGTGCAAAGTGGCATAAAGGACAGGAACCATTTCAAAATGACGGAAATATCTGATTTGACTGAAACACTGGAGCAGCACTGCCCTTTCCCCTCTGCCTGGCTCCCAAACCTTCGCAAATCCTCCATTTCCCATGAGTTCATGTTAAATATTTGGCTCCAGACTGGGATGGGGAATCTGGATGAGGAAAATTCCCTTGCTGGGCAGGAAAAAAATAATAATAAAGAAGAAAATCTTGTTTCTTAGCTCATGGTGAGTGGCTGGCTCCCGTCCCGGATTCGATGGCTTTGCTCCCCGCTCCCTTCTCCCTCTCCTCATTATATTTGTATATTTGATGATCACTTAACATTCATGCAGCGGCTGGGTCTCAGCGGAGAGCAATGCCTCGGCAGCACGGGGCTCTGCATCTCGATCACCAAACGGCCCATTTTTGCCTCAAAATGTGGTTGGCTTCTCCCGACCACAGCAAAGGCGATTTGTGCCAGCCTGGCCAGATCTCCTCAACCATCCATGAACGTCTCAGTGCTCTTTGCCCTCCAGGGCAAGACTTGATACGTGCAGCTCACCCACTATCTGATCTCAGCTGTGTTCTTCTTTTCTAGTTTTATTTATTTTCTTCCTTTATTTTTTTTTTAAATAGGAGGGTTAAGTCTCTCTGGGAATGACTCTTGGGCTGCAATTTATCCGTCACTACTGAGTCTCGCTCCAGTCCCACTACATCACCCCAGCCCCATCTTCTTCCAAGTCAGGAAATGCAGAGAGAAAAACTTTGTGAAATGCTAAAGCAGGGAAAACCACCGACAGAGGATGTGATGCATATCTCCACCCGCTCCCTGCAAACCAGGGCACCCCAGGGACCAAACGTGCCTGGAATTTGCAATTTCTGCTCTTTTGCTTTGCTGGGTGCTGGGCAGGGTGCAGAGTGGCTGTGGCTGCGGCTGCGTCCCAACCACCCCAGCAGCTATGTTTTTCTGCCTGCAAAGCAGCAGAGAAGCAGATCCCCCTTTTGCATTTGGAAAAGTCACTTTGGGGAATTTTGTTATTTTTTATATACTTGATCCAGGCAGCCCACAGTGACGTGACCACGGGGATGGGAGCAGAGACTCTGCACCACAGTGATCTCTCAGGCTCTGATCAAGCTATGAAGTATCTACGAAGTATCAAGTATCCGGGACTTTCTGGCTCCTAAATTCCCAGGTAAAGGGCTGGCCATGCTTGCAGTGCTCCTCAGATGCAGAGGGGAGAAAACTCCAATGAGTTACTGGAACAAAAGCCATCAGGGTCTGCAGCACCAGGGTCACCCCAGCCCTGCCACTCCTCCAGCACTTTGAGACACACAAACCAGAGTGGTTTGGGTTGGAAGTGACCTTAAAGCTCACCCAGTCCAACCCCCTGCCATGGACAGGGACATCTCCCACCAGACCAGGCTGCTCAAAGCCCCATCCTTGAATGCTTCCAGGGATGGCACATCCACAACTTCTCTGGGCAACCTGTGCCAGTGCCTCACCACCCTCATCATGAAGAATTTCTTCCTCAAGTCTAATCTAAATCTCTCCACTTCCAGTTTAAAGCTATCACCCCTCATCGTATCCCAGCTTTCTTGCAGGCCTCTTCAAGTACTCAGGTACTTCAGGAACCATGGCATGGTTTGTGTTGGAAGAGACGTTAAAGCTCACCTGGTCCCATGAGCAGGGACACCTCCCACCAGACCAGGTTGCTCAGTTTCGACCCAGTGCTGCGGCAGAGCTGGGTTTCCCAGGTGGATGTGCTGATTCTGCCATGGGCATCCTCCTTGGACACAGGGAGGACAGTGGTGGGGCCAGGACACATGTTTCTGCTGGGCGCACATGCGTATGGGCATGTGTGAGCTCCAGGTTGTGCTGAGACAGAGCAAAGCGCTGGCCAAGAACCAGAGGATGGAGGGAGGCTGGAAGTAAATGACGGAAAAGCTCTGAACTGACAAGAAGAGCCCATTTAACCCCAAAACAAAGGTTAATGATATCCTGACAGTGCTGGAGGATTCGCAGCTTCTCCTTCTTGCAGATCCGGAGTGGGAAATTGCTGCTGAGTGACAGTCCCAAGAGCTGGAGATAGCAGGGATGGGGTGGGGTTGGGCTGGGACATAAAATATACTGGGGACAGCCACAGCATTTCAGCTGCCAGCCCAAAAGGTTACGCAGGGATGGCAGATGTTTATTTGTATACTTTTATGATCGAAGAGGAGTAATTGTGTTGGCTTGACAGGGTGAATGGCAGTTGTTCCCAAGGTGTGTGCCTCTTCTTTGGGTCAGGGTATGGAGATAGGGTTGGAATCCAACTCTGGGTCAGATGAGGAGCTGCAGAAGAAAGATGATGATGACAATGACAATGACAATGACAATGATGATGATGATGACGATGATGATGATAATAATAATAATAATTATTATAATTATTATAATAATAATGATGATGGAGGGGGGTGTTCCTCATCTCTCTACAGCCAATCTGCTTTGCAGATGATTTTCTCTCCCTCCTAGCAGTGATGGAGATCAGACCAGGGATTTCCTGCTGGGGTACTGAGTAGTTCCCGGGTACCGGCTCATCTGTGGTGGCTGTGGGGTGGGCGCTTTTACTCTCTACTGATGCAGAGGGGTCAATCCTCCTTCTGCTGTTGCTGGAAGCAGCTCACAAATTGCCTGGGAGCTCTGCATGCCGCCAGTGCCATGGGGGCTGAGTTTTGGGGTATGTAACTGTGACAGCCATTGCCTGCAAACCAGACCCAAGCTCACATCTTAAGAGTGATCAAATCTCCTGGTTCAGCATTAAAAAGAGCTGCTCTGGCTCCCCCATTACCAGGAGAAGGAGGTGAGGGCATTGCTAGTGTGTTCATGCGGTGCCCATAGATCTGCAGAGCCCCCTAGTTCATAGGATGGGGGAGTGGGGTGGGTCCTGAGCCCCTGGGAAGGAGCTTTGTGGGATCCATCCTGCACATGGAGAGCAGCCGCTGCCATCCCTGCCATCGACAGTGTCATCTGTCTGTGTATTTATGAGCATAAAATTGATGCTTAAAGAAGTTGAGTGCAAATTTAGAGGGAAAACAAAACTAGCTTTGAGCAAACACCTCATCCATGCTTTATGTTCCTTGAGAGCAAAGGAGCACATTATTTCTCCTCCTCTTTCCTCTTTAGAAACAAAAGCAAATAGAGAGCAAAGGCAATGGGATTTTGGCTGTGATTTAGGGACAAGACGGTCCACCTTGCAGAGAAGGAGAAGGAAGGTGGAGATGGGGACAGAGCACTGCAAGCAATGGTGAAAGATGGACATTCATTAATGAGAAATCACATCCCACTTCAGTGTTTAAGAATTGTTGATCTGAGAGTCTTGAAGCAACATGGGATGGAGAGATCAGCCCCGTGCAAGCAAATCACCCACTCCCACCACCTCTCCAGTGGGGTCAGCACCCAAGGGTGCTGCGGGAGCAGACGTCATCCCACTCATCGTGAAAGCATGGAAGAAGCTCAGAAAGCCCAAAGTGAGGGACGAGGCTTGAATCCACATGGCGTGTTTCTCCTAAAACAGTCATTTTGGCAGATAAAAATACGCCAGCAAAGCTGCACTGAGTGCCTTCTGTGAGTCGTCAGGGCTGGGGGAAAAAATGAAAAAGCAGCAGAAGCAGAGGAAGAAGAATTCAATATTTCTATTTGTTCTTATCCAAATAAATTGAGATGTATTTGTGAAAGTCTCAGAGAAGCCCGCAGGAATGAAACTATAAAATAACAGCTGCTTCACGAGTCTATGACAGACAGCATAGATTAATGTACTGGCGTTTTTATGGTCTGTTAACAACTGATATGGGTTTTAAATATATTATCTCCCATTGTATTGTCTGTCATTTTAAAAACTGCTCATGTCTATTGTGTTTGCTTTTAAGAGGTGCTTATAGAACAATCAACCAATCGCTTCCTGATCTCCCCTCTCCTCTCCTTCCCAGATACATCATTGTCTCACCCTCCTTCTCTCTTTTTTTCCCTAGGCAGGTTTTCCCCAGCATTTTCATGGGCAATTTATTCCAAAAACCTGCAGAGGCCCCTTCGTGTTCCTTAATTCCAGGAGCTTTAAAAAGCTTTTCCACCTTCACACCTGGTTGTTTGTGAAATGTGGATGCTCTGGGGAGAGAGGTCAGGCTGAGATGGGATTTCATGAATGTGCTGGGGAAGTTGTGTAGGGTTTTGAGGTGTGGTGAGGGCCTGGGTGGGCTCTCAGAGCTTGATGGCTGAGCAAAAGTTGGATTTTCTTCTTATCTGGGATTAGGGAGTTCCAGATGCCAGACCCCCCCCAAATCTCTCAGAGAGCCCCTTCACCCAGGACACGCTCCCAGGCAGAAGTTCCCCATGAATTTGCTTTTCCCACCTCCTCTTGGCCACTCACCTCGTCCATGTCATATCTTGCAATGGAAGAGCTGTGACCTCCTCTGCTGTGCCCAACATTGTCCGTCCCTGCTAATGGCCCCCCCATCCCACCCCGGACCTCACACCGCTCCTCGCAATATGCTCAGTGACCGCAGATGGCTCCAGCACAGATGGAGCCAGGAGGAAACATCTGGACCATCTCACTGGCATCTGGCACAGAGCAGCACTACCAGCTGACATGGGCACCTCAGCAGATGAAAACACCGCCCACTGCCAGTTCTTGACTGGTCCCACTGCCCCTCCCAGCCCCCGGGGCCATCCTCGCACCCATGGGGTGGCATCAGGACCAGAGATGCTCAAGCCCAACACTGTCTCATTCCCATCCTTCATCTTCCACCCACACAGCCTTAAAAATGTCCTTTTCCTCCACCTCACACCCCTTAACACCAGGCAGCCCCAAAACAGCCATGGGGCTCCCGTGGGAGCATTGGTGGGGGGCAGTGAGGGGTGGTAATGGATGTGTGTTTGCGTACATAATTTTCTCAAAAGGCTTAAATTGCTATATTTGAAATTACATTAGATTGCAAGAACAAAGATGCCCTTTTGATGCTCTGTAGAAGCACTGGAGATAATGAAAGGAGAGGAATCTTGATAAGGATGAAAGATAGCTTCCTCCGGCTTCCCCTCACTGATAAAGTGCTGCCCAGATGAAGAGGATTTAGAACAAAAAAGCACCACAAAAGTAAAACAAAGTAAACACGGCCTGGCATCGCTCTAACAAGAGAAAATTACACTGTGGAGAGGAGACAAACAGGACAATAAAAGGAGTACTCCAGGTAGCAGGGAGAAGGACAGTGCGGATGTGAGATGGAGATGCTGGGAGCAACGATGAG